>NC_091221.1:12508654-12766154 GCF_040958095.1 Procambarus clarkii
ATTATAGTATATACTATTTGCTTCCTCCTCCACAAGGCCCTCACACTCTGGGCTTGTGAGGGCCTCTCTAAGTCTCTCTCCCCAAGGCCCTCACACTCTGGGCATATGAGGACCTCCCTAAGTCTCTCTCCCCCAAGGCCCTCACACTCTGGGCATGTGAGGGCCTCCCTAAGCCTCCCTCCCCATGGCCCTCACACTCTGGGCATGTGAGTGCCTCCCTAAGCCTCCCTCCCCAAGGCCCTCACACTCTGGGCTTGTGAGGGCCTCCCTAAGCCTCCCTCCCCAAGACCCTCACACTCTGGGCATGTGAGTGCCTCCCTAAGCCTCCCTCCCCAAGGCCCTCACACTCTGGGCATGTGAGGGCCTCTCTAAGCCTCCCTCCCCAAGACCCTCACACTCTGGGCATGTGAGTGCCTCCCTAAGCCTCCCTCCCCAAGTCCCTCACACTCTGGGCATGTGAGGGCCTCCCTAAGTCTGACTTGGGTAAGCGTCCTTCACTCAATACTCCTGGCGACATGCGATCAGTCACCGGAAGCTCCCCGATGGGAACAACAACATGGTCTGGATAGCAATTTACCCCGCCGCTCTTGTCTCGTATATTGCTGGCAAGAGGACTGGCTCTAAATTGCAGTTACAATTAGGGATACACTGAAATAATGGCGCATGTAAAGTTGCATACATTACACTACTCGTTAGTGCCTGGAATGGTCCCTCTGGTTAGTGGCTGGAATGATCCCTCTGGTTAGTGGCTGGAATGGTCCCTCTGGTTAGTGGCTGGAATGGTTCCACTGGTTAGTGGCTGGAATGATCCCATTGGTTAGTGGCTGGAATGGTCCCACTGGTTAGTGGCTGGAATGGTCCCTCTGGTTAGTGGCTGGAATGGTTCCACTGGTTAGTGGCTGGAATGGTCCCACTGGTTAGTGGCTGGAATGGTCCCACTGGTTAGTGGCTGGAATGGTCCCTCTGGTTAGTGGCTGGAATGGTTCCACTGGTTAGTGGCTGGAATGGTCCCACTGGTTAGTGGTTGGAATGGTCCCACTGGTTAGTGGCTGGAATGGTCCCTCTGGTTAGTGGCTGGAATGGTCCCACTGGTTAGTGGCTGGAATGGTCCTACTGGTTAGTGGCTGGAATGGTCCCACTGGTTGGTGGCTGGAATGGTCCCATTGGTTAGTGGCTGGAATGGTCCCATTGGTTAGTGGCTGGAATGGTCCCATTGGTTAGTGGCTGGAATGGTCCCACTGGTTAGTGGCTGGAATGGTCCCACTGGTTAGTGTTTGGAATGATCCCACTGGTTAGTGGCTGGAATGGTCCCACTGGTTAGTGGCTGGAATGGTCCCACTGGTTAGTGGCTGGAATGGCCCCATTGGTTAGTGCCTGGAATGATCCCACTGGTTAGTGGCTGGAATGGTCCCTCTGGTTAGTGGCTGGAATGGTCCCATTGGTTAGTGCCTGGAATGATCCCACTGGTTAGTGCCTGAAACACTCCCACTTTTTTGCACCTGGAACGGTCATTAAGGCCTCTGGAATGGCCGCTCGGTCTTTCTCGTACTAATGAACACGAAGGAAATAAAAAATCTTTTCCTTTTGTCGACGCCAAGTACTGGATCACGGGCGCCCTCGCGTCATTTCCTGTCGACTGGAATCTATATAAATCCCACTCCCACACTTGTCCAGGTACTGGTAATTGTCTAATGTGTGGATGATCGACAGAGAAAGGAGTTTAGTGGTGGGAAATACTAAAAAATAGAATAGTTACCCCGTTAGTTACTTTACAGGTGCTCTCTACTTCACAGAGAACGCGTTCTTGATTGACGCTGATGGCATGTTATCAATGCATATATATTCCAGAATGGTCATTGTGGCCTTGCAACAACAACATGACATTATGATCACAAATGTTGCAGTATTACGTAAACACTCAAAGGTTGAGATTTGTCAATTATCAACTGGTTGCCAAGTCTTGTAGGCATGCTAGGGAATGACAACGCAGATGAAACTAGCAACAAATACAACTAAAAGGACTGTAGACATTTTCCATACCACAGATAATCTGGCACAGATTATGAGAATAGTGCGAGCAGTGCAAAAGATGTACTGGTAATAATGGTCCTGGACCAATATTAAGAATGGTCCAGGGCGGGCTGAAACGTTGTCGTCCCTTCACCTTCTAGTGTGTGGTTCAGTCATCGGAATTAGCAACGTTTCATATGACAAGAGATTAGAAGAGCTTAATTTACATTCTGGGGAAAGATTAAGAGCTATACCATTATCGTATATGGCACCATATATGGCTCCATCAACATATATGTCTCCATCACCATATATGGCACCATCGCCAGATAACAATAAGCAAATATAATATTATTTTTCACACTTTAAACATACATTCATATTTGTCTCGAGTGCTGCAATTTGCTCTACTGTAGCTGAGATTGAGTGTATTATGCAGCTGTATTCCTCCTGCAAACTTCCATTGTATTATCCAGCCAATCAGATAGCATGAGAGGATATCACTCAGAACCAGAAAATCTTGATTTCTGCATTGATGCTCCCTTTGTCACTGTGTGGTATGAACCCGTATTGAGTGATAGTGAATCACAGTTATAGTGCCTTGAGTGGCAGTGAATCACTGTCGTCTTGCCTTGAATGACTGAATCACTGTCGTCTTGCCTTGAATGACGGTGAATCACTGTTGTCTTGCCTTGAATGACGGTGAATCACTGTTGTCTTGCCTTGAATGACGGTGAATCACAGTCGTGGTGTCTTGATCCCGTCGTAATCCAACAGGGAATGTCCCGGTACCTGAGAATAATATATTGCTTCACACACGCTAATGACTCCCTGAATTATTCAACACCAAACAATAGTTCCCATAAAAAGACTCCTCCCCCCCTACCCCCACCAACTCCAGCCTGCCGCCCCCCCAGCTCCCTCCCCAACCAGCTCCACCTTCTCCTCCACCTCTCCACCAGAGCACCGGGATAACGGAGGGGTCCGAGTAACAGTTTTATGGGTGGTGTTGGCGGGTCCAGGATAGCGTGATATTAGTTTTCGATTACTTTTGATTGAGTCGAGATCAAAAGGAATAAGTATGCCCTCGGTGTGTGTGTGTGTGTGTGTGTGTGTGTGTGTGTGTGTACTCACCTATATGTGTGTGTGTGTGTGTGTGTGTGTGTGTGGACCAAACTCTCACAAGTCGAGCCTGGCCTCGGGCCGGGCTTGGGGAGTAGAACAACTCCCAGAACCCCCATCAACCAGGTATCAACCAGGTAACCAGGTGTGTGTGTGTGTGTGTGTGTGTGTGTGTGTGTGTGTGTGTGTGTGTGTGTGTGTGTGTGTGTGTGTGTGTGTGTGTGTGTGTGTGTGTAATTACCTAAGTGTAATTACCTAAGTGTAGTTACAGGATGAGAGCTACGCTCGTGGTGTCCCGTCTTCCCAGCACTCTTTGTCATATAACGCTTTGAAACTACTGACGGTCTTGGCCTCCACCACCTCACTTAACTTGTGTGTGTGTGTGTGCTCTACCCCCAGTTGTACTTGTAATAAATCCTTTTGCTCGTTTTATCATATGAACAGTTCAAAATGCGTATCGAATTGGCTTCGGCAATTGCCTCGTCTAGTCCTTTTCACTCACCTAACCTAACCTAACCTAACGTCTTAAACCTAAGTCTTAAAGTGAAGACGTCCCTTCTGCCTCGTCTGTGTCTCATCTGTGTTTACAGTTTTGTCTCCTCGTTATGTTGCTGCTCAGTTCGAACTTTTGCTTCACTTGCTCAGTTTGGATTCGAATCTTTTACCTGGTTATTATGCCTACGTTATGCTTTATTTTCTCCAGTGTATTGAAGTCCCGTTCACTTGTTAGTTGAGTAGTTATTTGTTAGTCGAGTTGTTATTTGTTAGTCAAGTAACTATTTGTTAGTCGAGTAAATATTTGTTAGTCGAGTAAATATTTGTTAGTCGAGTAGCTATTTGTTAGTCGAGTGGCTATTTGTTAGTCGAATGGCTATTTGTTAGTCGAGTGGCTATTTGTTAGTCGAATGGCTATTTGTTAGTCGAGTGGCTATTTGTTAGTCGAGTAGCTATTTGTTAGTTGAGTAAATATTTGTTAGTCGAGTAACTATTTGTTAGTCGAGTAACTATTTGTTAGTCGAGTAAATATTTGTTAGTCGAGTAACTATTTGTTAGTCGAGTAACTATTTGTTAGTCGAGTAACTATATGTTAGTCGAGTAGCTATTTGTTAGTCGAGTAACTATTTGTTAGTCGAGTAGCTATTTGTTAGTCGAGTAACTATATGTTAGTCGAGTAACTATTTGTTAGGCGAGTAACTATTTGTTAGTCGAGTAACTATATGTTAGTCGAGTAACTATTTGTTAGTCGAGTAACTATTTGTTAGTCGAGTAGCTATTTGTTAGTCGAGTAGCTATTTGTTAGTCGAGTAACTATTTGTTAGTCGAGTAGCTATTTGTTAGTCGAGTAACTATTTGTTAGTCGAGTAACTATTTGTTAGTCGAGTAACTATTTGTTAGTCGAGTAACTATTTGTTAGTCGAGTAGCTATTTGTTAGTCGAGTAGCTATTTGTTAGTCGAGTAACTATTTGTTAGTCGAGTAACTATTTGTTAGTCGAGTAACTATTTGTTAGTCGAGTAACTATATGTTAGTCGAGTAACTATATGTTAGTCGAGTAACTATATGTTAGTCGAGTAACTATTTGTTAGTCGAGTAACTATTTGTTAGTCGAGTAACTATTTGTTAGTCGAGTAACTATATGTTAGTCGAGTAACTATATGTTAGTCGAGTTGTTATTTGTTAGTCGAGGAGCCATTTTTTATATATACTGTATTAAGAACAGGTAAGGTAAGATAAGGTAAGGTTAGGTAACAATTAAGGTAAGATAAGATAAGGATGCAGCCGTCCCCCTCCCAGTACCTGGGACGCAGCCGTTCCCTTCCCAGTACCTGGGATGGAGCCGTCCCCCTCCCATCACCTGGGACGCAGCTAGCCTTCCCCCTCCCAGCACCAGGGATGGAGCCGTCCCCCTCCCAGCACCCGGGACCCAGCCGTCCCCCTCCCACCTCCTGGGATGGAGCTGCCCCCTCCCATCACCTGGGACGCAGCTAGCCGTCCCCCTCCCAGCACCTGGGACGCAGCTAGCCGTCCCTGTCCCAGCACCTGGGACGCAGCTAGCCGTCCCCCTCCCAGCACCTGGGATGGAGCCGCCCCCTCCCAGCACCTTCAATCGTCTCTCCAAGAGTCAGCATCGATCGCAGCCTCGCCGTTTTCTCTCACTCGGATGAGCCGCGTTTTCTGTCGTACCAATCATCACCCCCGACCCTCATAACTTTCCCTTTTACGCATGCCGTGAGAACATCTGTATTACAATCATTACCCCAACCCCTTGCGTATGATCCACCCTATGGATCCAGCCGAAAAAAACACGCTGCCAAAGCCTCTTTCACGAGAATAAATGATATTTACATATGCCCTCCCCCGCTATGCGGCGAGTGGACTCGCCCACACCCCAGACGCCGCCATTTTCGCCTCTTTGTTCACGAAGTAGAGTCTTATTTCCCGTCTTACCCGCCATTCCCAGCGTCTTACACATAGTCCAACACCGCCGCCGGAGTTGTCAACGGCCATACCGGCCAGGGAAGGAGGGACGGAGGCCCGGCGAGCAAACGCCAACAGGAAGTTGAAAATGTAAGTATTTGGGACGGGGAGTTCGCCCTTGGTGTGTGTCGCTAGGGCAGAGAATCCTCCGCCATTATCAAGTACACGACTTTCGACCCAGATGAGCGTGCGTAAGGCCCAAATTATTATCCAACGCTGATCGTAAGGGTCAAGTTATCCAGCCACGGGCCCCAAATATCCTCCCTCTCCCCCGTAGAGAGTGCCACGAGTCTTATGCACACACGTATGTGCACATACGTACTTACGTATACACATGGCAAACGCACATGAGGCTTCAAATGTCAAGTTAAACGTATATATGTGTTTTATCCACCATTTTTTTGTCTTTTGCGTGTGTGTGTGTGTTCTCTCTCTCTCTTTTTAGATCTTTAATACACGGATTCTCTCTTTTTCTCTCTCTTTCTATCCATCTTTCTCTTTCTATTCATTTATAAGCGTTTGTATGTGAGGTGTATTTGGTGTAGAATACATTTTGGTCAATCCTCCGGTGGGATTTAGGTCTGATTTATGAGTAATGAAGGCGGTGAGAGGTCACGGCGGCCCTGACCTCTCGTTTCTCATGTTAATTATCGTTGTTGGAGGTAATTAATATCTTAGATATGTGTGTTGGAGGCCGCTTTGGGCCTCTAGGCCTCTAGTTATGCGTGTTGGAGGCCGCTTTGAGCCTTTAGGCCTCTAGATATGTGTGTTGGAGGCCGCTTTGAGCCTCTAGGCCTCTAGATATGTGTGTTGGAGGCCGCTTTGGGCCTCTAGGCCTCTAGTTATGTGTTTTGGAGGCCGCTTTGGGCCTCTAGTTATGCGTTTTGGAGGCCGCTTTGGGCCTCTAAATATGTCTTGGAGGCCGCTTTGGGCCTCTAGTTATGCGTGTTGGAGGCCGCTTTGGGCCTCTAAATATGTCTTGGAGGCCGCTTTGGGCCTCTAGGCCTCTTAGATATACGTGTCTGGGAGGTTAAAGGCTTTAATACAACGGAAAATACAAAGTATGAGATATTTTATTATATATATATATACGTATATATACGACAAGCTCGAATGATATATAATATTATCTCTAGACATTTGAATAAGAGTTATTGTGGGTTATTGGTCAGATTATTGGGCCTTTTGATACGATTTATTACTACTTTGTTAATATTGTATAAAGGGGGGGGGGGGGGCGGGACTACTGTAGTTCGCTGCCAGAATTCTCTGCCAGGCTAATTTGGGATTAGTGTAATTGGCATTTGTCGCAGCGCTGGGTGATTAAGGGGGATGATGGTTGACTTTTAAGGTGTTATATATATATATATATATATATATATATATATATATATATATATATATATATATATATATATATATATATATATATATATATATATATATATGCTGGAAATGAGTTTTCTATTGAGACAGGAGAGATACTGTTCAGTGTAGGTATTGATACATGGTACATGTGTTTCAGTGTAGGTATTGATACATGGTACATGTTTCAGTGTAGGTATTGATACATGGTACATGTTTCAGTGTAGGTATTGATACATGGTACATGTGTTTCATAGTATAGATTGAAACATGGTACAAATGGTTCAGTGTAGGTATGTAAATGCACATGTTTCATTGTAGATATTGAAACATGGTTCAAATGTTTCAGTGTAGGTATTGAAACATGGTTCAAATGTTTCAGTGTAGGTATTGAAAAATGGTTCAAATGTTTCAGTGTAGGTATTGAAAAATGGCACAAATGTCTCAGTGTAGGTATTGAAAATGGTTTAAATGTCTCAGTGTAGGTATTGAAAATGGTTCAAATGCTTCAGTGTAGGTATTGAAAAATGGTTCAAATGTCGCAGTGTAGGTATTGAAAATGGTTCAAATGTCTCAGTGTAGGTATTGAAAAATGGTTCAAATGTTTTAGTGTAGGTGTTGAAACATGGCACAAATGTCTTAGTGTAGGCACAAATGTCTTAGTGTAGGCACAAATGTCTCAGTGTAGGTATTGAAAAATGGTTCAAATGTTTCAGTGTAGGTATTGAAACATGGCACATATGTTTCATTGTAGGTGTTAAAACCATGGGCCACTATAGAGATAGTGGCCCTTGGGTAAGGTTTCAGTTCAGTAATGAAACTTTGTACAAATAAATGTTACAGTGAGTGGCATGTTGAATCAATACAAGTTCAGTCAAGTTTGTTGCCATGGGGTCTGTAGGTTAATTGTTGTTGGTTATACCGTTTCTTTTAACTTTAAATACATTTTAATATTACAGTGTATGAGTAAATCGTCATAGAATTGTTTGTAGGTACAGTAGGTTAACACTACAGGAGTCCAAAGAAGTTAAGTCTTGATAAATTGACTGGAATAGCCGTTAAGGTCTGAAATTAGTTAGCGGCATTTTGTTTGCAAAACAAATAAATCTCTCTACTTCGCTAATGAATGTCATTTAACGAGTTAGGTCATCAAGTTTATTATGACTTTACAAACAACTCTTTAATTAACTACATCAAAATGTAATCGGCATACCTTGATACTATTAATTTAATATTTCTTGAGAGTTATGGTTACTTTAACTTTGTTTTATTACTGAAGGTTTTTGCTCTCGTGTGAATCATTTAGACTTGGTGGAATTGGATCATGTTGATATTTATGTTGAGAGAGAATTTTCAGTGTATTGGAAAGTACTGTTTACGTGAATTTTTGTTAATTGTTATAATGCATTAATTTGAAAAGCCATTTTATGCTGTTTAATTTGCTTAATTATATGACTTTGCTAATTATGAAGAAACCAACTGTGTTTAGTGTGGACCATAATATATTGTAATTTGCTTTGAATTATTTGTATATAGTGTATTTATAAACACATAATGATGCCACTATCTACAACAATTTGAAATATACTGTTGAATGAACCCCTCAGTGAAGTAGTTTTGTGGTGGACTCTGGGTCATTTCATCACACCTGTGCAGGTGATGAGTCACAATAGTTGACCAGACCACACACTAGAAGGTGAAGGGACGACGACTTTTCAGTTCGTCCTGGACCATTATCAAGTCGATTGAGAATGGTCCAGGACGGACCGAAACGTCGTCGTCCCTTCACCTTCTAGTGTGTGGTCTGGTCAACATCATCACGCTTGTCTGCATTGTTGGTCTGTAATCCTGTCACTTATACAATAGGTATTTGAGGGATTCTCAGTGACCTAAACTTTAGAAGCCACTGGTAAAATACTCGTACCCTAATGGCTTCTCGGTCTTATTGATTCAATTGATTTGTCTTGGACGAGTGAATAGTGTAACTGTATTTTTCTCTCGTGTCATAGTGGTGTTTTATCACATGTGCTTTCATAAACAGCTCAAACAGCTCTGGACATAGGATTAGAGTTTATGTGTGTAAGAAAGCAAACCGTTATTCATTTATACTGTATTTTGTGATGCTAATTTTAGGTTTTTAAAAAATAGCAATTTTAATTGAAATCTTTTGGGAAAGTGCTGCTTATACAAATAGCTATTACAGTATTTTTGTTTGATAAATATTTTAATAAATCTGGTATGTTAAATTACAAATGTAAACGATTTAAATGTACAAAAATATGTACTGTACAATTAAATTTTTCCTCTTGTTTTTTATTTCAATGTGTAAGTGTCCTGTTGTCAAAAGATCATTTAAGAATTGATGAAGACTTACCAACACTATGCAATTCAAGAATTATTAACTGGTACATGTACTTTACTTGTTTTCTCTTGGGAAACCTTGAATCGTGTTTCTTGTACGGCAGCAATAGATAGTGCTCGGATGCTTCCCTCCGCTCGATGCAGCCGGAAACTAATGTTTGGTGAAAAGTTTTCCCTTGTTATTTGGACGTACGATTTGCAGTGAAGTATGGACGGACATGGCCAAGCCGAGAAGGAGGCAAGTGAGGTGCTTCGTTCATTTAACATCCTCGGGGCTCCCCGCTCTACACAGGTAAGCCATCTCATACTTATCACTCATTTATTTATGCTCTTTGCATTTAATTTTTATTAAACTCAATTTTTTTTACAGTATTATACTTTAGTAAATGTAAAAATTGTAGCTTTTTACAAGGAGCTAATAGTTGCCAATGGCTTTCCATAGTGATTATTATTTTTTTTTATTTAGATGCAGTTATTAGGGAAGCTTCACCTGTAAAGGTTATTAATTTTTTCTAAATATAGTCAACAGAAATGTGATATGACAGTTACTTAAGAATTTTCAGTGGATTTTGAAAGCCACCTCATCCTGTGCAATGGGTTCAATGTATATAAAAATATATATGGACCAATAGGCCTTTGCAGTTTCCTTTATACCTATATTTTTTGGTATATTATGCCTATATTAATAAATTAACACAATTTTAGAATATTGCTGTATGTTAATGGCCCAATATTCTGTATAAATGTGTTATTACAGAACGAACCCCAAAACCTTTCTACAAGTACCGGTACCTCACAGCCAATGGTGATGGTGCCTCCACATCCGCCACCACAGTGGCACATCCATCCTCAACCAGTACACATTATGGCTTATCAGGTAAATCATTGTTAAAGAAGCTCGGTTTGTGTTGTTTTATACTTCTATCTACTGCTGCCAATTGCTGTTGCTCTTTCTGTTTCTTTAGCTCTTCCTGCTTATTCCTCCTCATCTGCCTGCTTCTCGTCCTATTCTGTGTACTACAACTTCACTTCTGCCTGCTACCCCTCCTCTTGCCTGCTCCCCCTTCTTCTGGAGCTTCTGCCTCACACCATGGGGTCGGCGGTTCCTGCTTATTCCTCCTCATCTGCCTGCTTCTCATCCTATTCTGTGTACTACAACTTCACTTCTGCCTGCTACCCCTCCTCTTGCCTGCTCCCCCTTCTTCTGGAGCTTCTGCCTCACACCATGGGGTCGGCGGTTCCTGCTTATTCCTCCTCATCTGCCTGCTTCTCATCCTATTCTGTGTACTACAACTTCACTTCTGCCTGCTACCCCTCCTCTTGCCTGCTCCCCCTTCTTCTGGAGCTTCTGCCTCACACCATGGGGTCGGCGGTTCCTGCTTATTCCTCCTCATCTGCCTGCTTCTCATCCTATTCTGTGTACTACAACTTCACTTCTGCCTGCTACCCCTCCTCTTGCCTGCTCCCCCTTCTTCTGGAGCTTCTGCCTCACATCGTGGGGTCGGCGGTTCGACTCTCTTGGTGCCTAAGTGCGTGAGACAGTATTACATGTTTTTATTTAGATACTTTTGCTTTGCTTTCACGTAACTCGCCAAATGAACTTCTCTTTTTAAATTGGTAGGCATTTTAGAGAAGGATAGAAGCAAAATATTTTAAGAACATCTAGTCTAAAGTCATCTTTGTTCTGCTCGTGTTGCACAATGAAAAGGAACAATTTATATCTGCACAGTGAAATTGCAATAATGTGATATACTAGTATCTAAAAGATGATGCATGGATCTGGGTTGACACAGGACGCAAGTTCGATTCCACATGTTGCTCCAGGCATTTCCCATTCATTTCTCTTCCTCCGCTTCTATGATATTCCTGCTCTCTCTACCCTCCTCCAGCTCATTGGAATTTTTCCATCCATCACTTTCTTTCCAGGATACTCTTGCTGCGCTTAAACTCTTCCAGTGCATGCTTGGGAGCCTCCCACCCATCAGCCTAAAAAATTGTTATACTTGAAGCTTTGGAAAGTAAAAGAGGCAAAAATGAAATATGAATATTAGCCAGAGTAAGGTGCATGTATTTTAAGTGAATTTTATTATAGAAGAAGATGAAAAATCTGCTCTAATATTTTCAGATTTGCACATTTTGCTGGGGAAATAAAAGTGGTATTTCAATATCAGAATAATGTATGATTTTCTTATTAAATAAGCAAATTGCAGGATATATTCCATTAAAATACAAGCAGCTGCATAATTAGGCTGCTTTCAAAGCTTGTATTTTATGAGGTTAAAATTTTGTTTAATCAATTAATTGTGAAATTAGTGGGTCTTATAATTTGAAAGTACTGTACATACTGTACTTTTTTTTTTAATGTTTAATTATATGTACAGTATATAGTGTATATATTTTATATATCTTTTTTAGAGTGAATGTGGGTATAATGTGAGACAGACTTGACTTGGACAAATTGCATATAAACTGATGATAAAGCACATGGCATAATTGACTTTATATTTAATCCAACCTTTTCTTATTTTTGTGTGTACTTATACGAGGGAATGAGGACAATTTTGGTTTTCCGGGAGGAATGCCTTCGTGGGAAGTAAACAACATTTATCCCTTTGTTGGTGTCTTTTTCTCGGCAGCCTCACTGTAGCTACAATTAAAGTTGTACTTCATTTTCGACAGCACCCAACCACTTGGACTGGACAGTTGAGTTACGGTGTCGCTTCTTGTAGGTCGGCATTTAGTGACTGTTCCTTCCCTCCCTCCCTTCTATCCCAGATCCCCTTCTAAGTGCTATATAGTCATAATGGATTAGTGTAGCATACTGATAATTACCTTACCTTGAGGTTATCTTGAGATGACCTCAAGATTTACCTTACCTTTATTTTCAACACACATCTTGTACCATTGTCTTATTATATACTGTATTGCTTCTTATTTTCAATGTTTCTTTTATACACTGTCACCTCAGTGTGCTTGCTGGAGACATGTAAGTAATCAAAAGAAGGCTCCATAGCTTGAAGGCCATATGTAGCACCTTGCTTGCAGCAGTGGTCGATTACTTCCCAAGAGTTTTGTTTCCGTGTGAAAGCAATTAGTGACTGCCGTACTACTTCTACATTAGCCACACAAGCATATATGACTTCAACAAATGTTTCGGGTATTCCTTCCAGTCTTACTAAACATTTGAAGGTGTTTGAAATGTCTGGGGAGGATTGTACATGCGAGCAACCCTTAACAGATTGTGAATCTCTATAGGAAGCAACACATTAAGTCTGTGGATCGATAAAAAATTAATTTCAGTATTTACTGGTGATGAAGCTCATCGCCACCAGTGATGAGTAATGAATTATGAAATCAATATACTGTACCTGAAAGGTATGTAGAGCTAGGTTAAAAAAGAAAACAAAAAAAAAGTTTGAAAAAATGAAGTATTATCTTTGGTAATAGTTGAATAATAGTTTGAATAATAACTTCATTCAAATCATGAATTTGAATGATGTTTGATAATATGAATAACTTATATGAAGTAGCAGATTAAACTTTAATCTGCTACTCCATATACGTTGCTCATCAAACTACAGTCCTCTTTATACTGGGCAACAGAAAATAACTATTAACTTGATTTTTATCAGTGATAAATTCTAGATACTGTAACAGTATTATGATGTGGTGAAAATGTAGAACTTAAATGAAATACAATATTCAAGATACAATCAGATCTCTTCATGTAAGAAAACAAAATGGGAATAAGCAGGCTATGAGTCACAATAACGTGGCTAAAGTATGTTGACCACACTACACACTAGAAGGTGAAGGGACGACGATATTTCGGTCCGTCCTGGACCATTCTCAAGTCGATTGTCGTGAATCGACTTGAGAATGGTCCAGGACGGACCGAAATGTCGTCGTCCCTTCACCTTCTAGTGTGTGGTCTGGTCAAAATGGGAATAATATCATTAAGCATAGCATCAGCCAGAAAAGAAATTGGGTGAATTATGAGAACCTATAATCTGGGGATATCTTGAGATCTTGAGGTTATCTTGAGATGATTTCGGGGCTTAGCGGCCCGGTCCTCGACCAGGCCTCCTTTTTGTTACCCCCCTCCCTCCCCCCCCCCAGGAAGCAGGTCGTATCAGCTGTCTAACTCCCAGGTACCTATTTACTGCTAGGTAACAGGGCCATCAGGGTGAAAGAAACATTTTGCCCATTTGTCTCCGCCTCCACCGGGGATCGAACCCAGAACCTCAGGATTACGAATCCAAAGCGCTGTCCACCCAGTTGTCGGGTGCCGTCTGGGGATTCCACCACACTGCTCCTACTTTTAAAATCATTTGTGCATTTCCGCCTTCAGTACTACTCGGTACTCACTTTCCCTCTCAAAACAGGAGAAATTCAGAGAACATGTACAGTAAAGCACCTAAATTATTGGGACCATCTCAAAACTCGTAAAATGTTCTCTCGAGAAAGAAGAAGAGAGAGAGAGCTGTCACATAGCATGTACTGTACATGGAAGGTATTGAAAGGCCAGGTCCCAAATGTGAACAAAATAACAACCTGCTAGAGAAAGAGGGAATGGTAGGGAGAGCAAAATTGACCCAATGAAGAGAAAAGGTGCCAGAGGCACAAACCGAGAACATTATGAACATCAGAGGTTCATGACTCTTCAACCTCCTCTCAACAAATATATGAAATATTAACAAAACAAAAATTGATGTAATTTAAGAAATAATTATACAAGTTCCTGCAGGAAGTGCCAGATCAACCAGGTTGTAATGAATATGCAGGCCTCTAGGCCACTGCAAGCAACAGCCTTGTCGATCAACTTATCACAAGACAAACCTGACCCAGGTTTGTAGGGAAGTAGGAAGTACTCTTGGAACCGACTCCAGGTCAATTCCAGGTAAACTTTTGATTCAAAACAAAAGCTGATGTTTTCTGGCTAGTGTACTCATTACCAACTTTTTTTAGCTTTGCAGGTTTGCACAAGTTTTTACTGACTTGCACAGATTACGTTTTGAAAAGTATTTGTATTTATGTAATGTTATCAAATTGCCTGCTCTTTTCTTTTTAGCCCCAAGGGAATCCACCAACCTCACAAAGTGATAATAACAGCAACCAGCAAGCTCCTAGTGGACAGCAACAAGCACAACAGCAGCAGCAACAGCAGCAGCAGCAGCAGCCACAGCAAGGTCCTCCGCAGCTGACTCACATGACTGCAGATCAGCTGTCTCAACTTCAACCCCAACCCCTCGAGCATTCCATATGGTCAACAACTGAAATGGGTAAGATGAGAGAGAATTTTGTATTTCAGATCATATTGAATCAATCAGGTTATGGTAACTAATTTAAGTAGGCTTGTACTTACCTATTTGCGCTTGCAGGGGTTGAGCCTCATCTCTTTGGTCCTGCCTCGAGCAGTGATATAGCCTTCGCTAATCAGCAGTCACTTTTACACCCTTGTCTTAGGTTCATGTGTGAGAGTATAACAAGCTCTCATAACCAGCCATATACATATTTTTAAATGTATTTATTTATTTATTATTATTATTATTATTTTTTACTTGTACAGTGGTACCTCAGCTTACAAATTTAATCTGTTCCCAGAGACGATCTGTAAGCCAAAAATTCGTAAATGGAAGCGAATTTTCCACATGAGAAATAATGTAAATGGAATTAATCCGTTCCACACTCCCCAAAAAATTAACTTCAAAGTAAATTTTATACCTAACTCTTGTGCGTATGGAAGACACTTCAAAAGGAAGGGGGGGAGCTAAGAGTAGCGGTGTGGAACCTGGGCAGTAGGTACTGGTAAACTGAGACGCGGACGCTGTACCACCACGTGTTAGGTCGGCCATACGTGTATCCACAAATTTTGTTTCCCAAGGCAATGTTCGTGACCTGATTCTGATTTTACGAAGAAATTGGGCCGTAACCCGAAAAGTTCGTAAAGAGGGGGCATTTGTAAGCCGAGGTGTCACTGTACCTCTAACTCTAGCACTGTTTTGTTATTTTAAAGCTACATTCATTTATAGACTTCTTATTCATGTCTTCATTGTTGTGTGTAACTTTGCCACTCAAACCAGATGACTGGGAGTAAACATTATTAAAAAAAAAAATGTAAACACAGTGTAGTTAGACCTGGAGTGGAAAACTGAACTCATAATTTATTCAAACAAATGGTTATTTTAGAGAAATACTGTATAGTTGAGAAAATCTGGGTGAGACAAGACAATTTAAGATATATGGATGTTTTGAGCAATTTTAGAAACTATACAACTAGGAAGTGAGAGTATATACTTGGCGATGTTGTAAAATATGAGATGTTTGAGAAACATTTGTAGTGAAGATGCACATAAAACTATATTGCTTACAGGTAATTTTCTTCTATAATTTGTTTATTAGGTATATATTCCCCCAGAGCAATGCCTGACAGTATGTACTGTATTACCATTATTTTTCCTTGATTAACTTTTAGTCAAACATATGGCATGTCTAGGTGATACTGGAGAATGCCTTCACGAATCAGCTTGAAATTGTGGGTTGATTTTGAGTGATGTCTCAAAAATTAATAAGAATAACAAGGCTGCTTGTATAAGGTGGTGCAATCCAAATTTCTTTATGCTAAATGTCAAAATATCCTTATATCTGTGTCCTGCCAAAGCCCAAGAAATCAAAGGCAGGTTCATTTGGCTGTGTCAAGCATAAGAGGAATAAATTGCGAACAGAAGATGGTAAAAAGTGACAAGGTTTTTATGCGAGACTTGAAGATTAAAGGAATTGATAATGTGGAATGTAATTTAGAGAACATTACAAGAGCTGGGGAAAGGGTTAAGTCTGGGTGTGTCTCTCAATGTTCATTTTTTGTATAAAATCACATATGTAACTGTATAACCTTACTCAATTATATCATAAAAGTCTTTGACAAATGTAACTATGGTGTAATGACACACAAATGTGCTCAAAATGTAATGCTGTAGAGAGCTATGTCTACAACTTTCTTACAAATAGAATCAAAAGTGTAATAGTTAAACAAAAATCAGAAGCTTCATTCATGAAAAAGTTCTGTTCCTCAGGATACTGTACTTAGCTCCAGTACTCTCTCATTCTCATATCTGATGTAGATAGACACTAGAGCTGCATCATCCTTTGCAGATAACAATATAATTTTATATTATAAAGAGTATCATTTATAAGGATTACGACAAATTTTCAAACTAATGCAAACCAAGTCTTGCAGTGGACCACAGGCGACGCTATGATGTACAGTGAACGAAAGTTCCAACCTCTGTGTTATAGAAAATAATTAGAAATTCAAACTAGAACCATAAAAAATTCTAACCATATTATAGAATGTAAAGAAAGTGTAACTGTTGTGGGAGTAATCCTGTCAGAAGAGCTTACATTTAAAGAGTACAGTTAGGTAACTCTTGACTGCTAGACAAATGATACTTGATAAAAGAAACCTTTCAACAATAGTTGCCAAGAAAAAGATGATACTGTACTTATTAAGTACTCACTGGGGTGGAATAATGATGCACAGTAACTGCTCCATTTAAGGTTAGTTTCTGACCTAAGGACATGCAGAGAAAATTTACGTTCAGTGCTTAATTCCTTAAATTCAGTGCCTCGTATTGTGTTCTCTAGAGTGTATCTTGGGGTTATCTTGAGAGTGTAGTTAAGAGGTCACTCTTAATTCACATCTGGAAAATATTAGAGATACAAGTTTCAGTGTACATACTGGTAATTTCTTAAAGAACTAGAAGTTATGGCAGAATGTGCAAAAGGGCCCCATTATAATGTATGGGTGCAATAAATACACTTATCTATACAGTAAAGATAAAGGACCCAAGGGTTTCTCATTGTCTTCTCTCTTCTAAATATAAGGAAAATTACCAACAGGCTTCTAATTGTGTTCTAGAGTTAATAAACATCTTCTAAGGTATCTGATCGACTAGTCTGTGTGCCTATATCAGATCTCATGCTACTGGCACCTGTGAGAATTTTCTTTTGGGTGCAATTTTATTGATTTATTCTTGCTTAATTATTTGATAAATTTATGTTAAATATTTATTTAAATGAATTATATATTTATTTAATTTTAAAGTAGTGGACTACTTTACAGCTCTGCACAACTAATCCATCACAAACTTGGGGGTTTTAATTATATTTATTAGCCACATACTTGCAAAAAAATGAACACCACCATTATGAATGGATAAAATCTCGCTAAAGTTAAGCTACTACTATTAAATTAATTTGTAAATAGTTAATAGTATGATATACTTAGAGACATAAGTTTGATTAATATTGTACTAATATATGAAACATTAAGAGTTCGCCGTCTGTGAAGTTGAAGCTCGGGCTTGGATGTGTATGAGTCACGTGGGCCCTGCATCTCCACTTGTCGACAATGTGCTTATGGCGTTTATGGGAACGACCAGTATGCTTTCGCTGATCATGCCAAACCCATTGACTTCTCGTAATTTAGCTCTCAAGCTGTCATCAGATTATAATTTAAACACTTGAGGTTTGGACCAGTTAAATTAAAATGGCAATAAGTGAATTTAAGAGCTCAGTATTCACCCCATCGGGCTAGTTCTCTTGCCTCCTAACCTCACCTATACTAGTACTTATATAATGACGTGGCCAATCTGTCTGATTAATAAGTATGGAACAGAGGTACTTCCCGTTTATAGACAAGGTCGGATGGCAGTGGTAACCACAGGAAACTTGCCAATGTGCAAAATTCCAGCACTGATCCACTAGTGTGTCTCGTCTGGGAAGTATAATGGCCGACTCTCCTTCCTCGGGATGAATCATACGCCAATAAATTTTATCTAGTGGTGATTCAATTTTACTTTCTTTGAAAGTAAATTTTAGCCCTAACAACCCAAAGAAAAATATGGATCCGAAACCGAAGTGCCGTACCCAAAAGAGGTAAGTGTGGGAAAATAAGGTTTAAGTAGCAGCTGTTTAGTATCTTTTTAGTTTGTGTCTAGTACAGTATAGGTTTATTATTAATTTCTTTTTTTCTCCCTTTTAGATGGGCAAAATGGCATGAACTCCAACTATCCAATAGGTGATTTGCAGAACCAGGAAGGTGACACTACACTTAACACTAATGATATTAATGAAGAGGAACAAGAAACCAAACCCAAAATTAAGAAAGAAGTAAAGAAGAAGAGGAAATTGGCAGATCTTCTAGCTGAGGGTATTGACCCTACTAAGTTGGAGGAAAATAGTGATCAAGTGCGGGAACGCTTTGGGAAGGGTTGTGAGTGTGAGGGTGATAATTGCTTCAAAAACATGAACCCTGAGTTTGTATTTAGACATCGGTTAAATATTGCTGAATTAACTAAGAATGAACATGATATGTACCTAATGGGAGTGACTATGGCATGTTTAGCAAACCCGGAAGAAACTTCACGTCACAAAGAAAGAAAAAGGCTCAGGGCATCGTATGTTTTCCAGGGGAAAAAAGTTTGTTTAGATGCTTTCTTATACTTAGAAAATTGTACTCATTATCAACTCAAAGCCATTAGAAAGCATGTTATGGTTAATGGTGTTACTCCAAGAGTGCATGGAAATCATGGCAAAAAGCCACCAAACACATTTCCTCTGGATACGTATCAGCATGCTGCAGCGTTCTTGCAGAGCTACATTGCCAGATATTCTCCGAACACAAACACTCCCAAAAAGCCTAACAAATCTGGTAAATCTCCTCCAGTTTACTTACCAGCTGATATTACTCGTAAGAAAATTCATAATGCCTATAAGGAATATTGTGAACATTTTGAACCAGATGTCAAGGTAATGGGTTATTCCTCCTTCAGGCATTTCATGAAAGAGCAATTTCCAAATGTTAAATTCTTCCGAATGGACAAAAAAGCTGAACGTACCATGGGTCAGAGCGATGATGATGACGATGATAATGACAACACAACAGGTGCTCAGAATCCACCGGCACAGCCTCAGGAACAGCAGCAGCAGCAGCAGCAGCAGCAACAGCAGCAACAGCAGCAGCAGCAACAGAATCAGAGGCCAGATCAACAGCGTGTAGAAACAGGTGCTCAGCAAGTAATGCAGCAGCAACAGGCACAACCCCCTCAAGAACCTCCTAAGGATGCTCGCAATACACCTCCAGTAACAGCAGCACCCACAGCCACTGTTCCACCCAACACTCATCCTGGGGTGCCTGTCTCCATGTCACATGCACCTATCGGTACCAATTACCCTGCCTATTCTCACGTCCAGTTACCCCTAAACCTTCAGACACAACAGCCTTTATATTCGGCCTGCATGCAACCTGGTATGTTTGCTCCAGGTCAGGCAACGACTCAAGTACGACCCGCAGGCTTTCCTTACACTAGCCTCTAGGTAACTGAATCACACGAGGAGAGTCATATTGACGAGTTCGTGTCTGGTGGTTCATGATAGTCATGATTTTTTATTTTTTTTGTAACTTCAAAGATAATGGGACCAGGATGACTGTTAGTTTCAACGATGTCTCCCAGTATAATTAGTCCTGTTTACTAGGAAGTATTAGTACTGTTAGACTTCACATGTAGGTGCTAGTAACAACTAACCAGAATAAGAGTGCCTCTACTACAAATGTTCCCTACATCAATATATGTGGGCCATTTGGATATAACTAAATGCTTCTTGGACTTTATTCAGGAGTTTTAACCAGGATTTGGGTATGAAGGAGGCTATTGAAAACACTGGGTGCAACATCATTCAAATTGCAGTGCCTAGTGCTCTTCTGTCCTCTGGAATTCTAGTGTAATTATAAGAGGTGGAATGAATAGTACCTGATAAAGCGGGTTGATGTGTATATTTGGCAGCTTATCTTTCTTAAACTATTTTCCAACACTTCCTTCATTGGTCTTTAGGGAAACTGTACTCGTAGTTTCTTAACTGAAGTGTGGAATAAATGGTGATGCCAGTGTGTGGTACAGGCTCAAGATATATTTATTTGCCTTGCAATTGTCACGAAACTTCTCTTGCTTTGTGGGAACTCGAGTGATCTCCAAAGTGTGGTGATCTGCATCACAAGTCGTGTTCCTCTGCGGAATCTTTTCAGATATTTGAAAATAATATCCTTGGGGGTGAGGGGAAAGTCACACGACTCCATTACAACTTGAGAGAAGCGAAAGCGTGTGGTTTACGTATTATTACTAAAGATGATGTGCCTGTTCCATTTCATATTTTCATAATATTTTTCATCATCATTATCATCATTATTATTTCATCATTTGTGATTTTCAGTATTCTGTTCTCAGCATCAATGCTGAGCATTTTTCATCATTGTATTGTATACCATATGGGCATTGTTATGCATAGAGTTCCAAGCCACTGTATAGGCCTTAGCTTTCCAGTATTAAGATACAGGTGATTTGATATGGACTGGTGAAGTTTAAAGGTACAGTACTTATTAATACCTGGCAATTCTTCATTCCAAATGGGCATTACTTTCCATATCTAGTTGCCAATAGTTGCCTCGGAAATATGGTAGATTCGTGTATACTCTGTAAATATAGCTTGAAGATGCGAGGGGAGGATTAACTATTTTTCATTAGGGAGTAGTGCCAGTAGGCAAGATGGAATGACGTCTGAATAGTGCGCGTAGAATATAATGAATTATGACAACTGTGTTTTGCTTTGCTAGGTCAAATTATTGTATACGTTACAATACTGTACGCTGGTAGCTGTATTGTACAGCTACCAGTGGTAGTTCACTACACAGCTGGTAGTTCACTTTCAATTACCAGGTTCAAGTGCCAAAAATGGGCATGCTATGTGCTCTCTAAAACATTTGTCAAACCTTTAATAATATATTTTTTTTATATAGAACCAGTCATCTTCAATTTTTGCTATGCATATACGTACTGTATATCCCAAAATAAACTTTACGGGAAAGGATATTCAAATGAGAAATTCCTTTCTTTGATATTTTAATTAAAAGCCATTTTCATATTTAATTTGTTTTCTATTATTGTTGCCGTCTTATGTCATTGTGAGGTCTTATTTACACTTCCTGGGGCCAGATTCACAAAGCAGTTATGCAAACATTTACAAACCTGTACATCTTTTCTCAATCTTTGGCAGCTTAGTTTACAATTATTAAGCAGTTAATGAGCTCCGAAGCACCAGGAGGCTGTTTATAACAATACTGTAACAACAGTGTATTGGCAAGTTTTCATGCTTGTAAACTGTTTAATAAATGTAACCAAAGCCGTCAAAGATTGAGGAAAGATGTACACGTTCGTAAGTACTTGCGTAACTGCTCCGTGAATCTGGCCCCTGGTCTTTAGCTAAATTATTTTGTGTATGTCAAACCTATTTATTCATCCTGTGTGTATTTATATTATTTGTCTATTTTAAGGACCAGATTTCATCCCACATTCCTGGTATTGTTGCACACGTCCCTTGGGCTTTATAACCATTTATAACTATTAATTGGAACTACCAACTATTTTGTTCTTGTACTTCTGTATTTCTTATAGATAAATGATCTTTCAGTTGTAATTCTATTACTGTAATTCCTTCTTTTCGTTACTGCTATTTAACGGCTTTTGTAGTCCTGTTTGACTTGTCATAATTTCTTATATTCATTATAATTGAAAATTGATCTCATATTCTTTTACTTTCTAATTATCTATCTGAAGTTGTTTAATTTATTTTTGTTGTTCAGTTTGCTCAGCCCAGCCTTATAAAAGTTCTTGTAAAAAACCTTGTCCTTGTAAATCTTGTAAAGTCTCGCCAGTTTTTTCTCTCGGATTGATTTTTCTTCCATTCATTAAAGCTCGGGTGAAACATCGTCTGGTGTGCGACATATTTGGCAGCTTTCATTTCTTATGTATATAATGATAATGCAATCATTGTTAATCTATTCTTGTTGGTAATATTATAATATTTAAGCTTCTTATCTTAAGTATCTTATGTCCATTTATTTTTGTTTGTCTCAGATGTTTTGTTATAAATTTTTCAGTATTTATGTACTGTGGTATGATAAATTGTAATGCTTCCCCAGAATTATAATTTTCTATTATATTTGCTGATTTCTAGTAACCTGGCATAGCACAAAAGGGTTCCATAGTGTTAAAATCAGTTGTGCAAATCTTACGATTATTTAACATTTATGTTAAATAACCTTTTTTTATTTTTTCCTATATAATGCATTTCTTTATTTCACAAGCAATATTTCTCGCCTGCGTCTATCAAACACAGTTTCATTGTTAATTTCAGAAGATATTTAATCTTTGTGTAGTTTATATTTTTCATCCCCATGTGATCTTACCTCATGACAGTGTTTTCTCATAATAAATTAGATATTTGGTATAATAAGGTAACAAAATTTTATTTAAACGAAGACGTTCTTATTTGAATAGATACCAAGTCTTGTGGTTATTTAAATGTCTCTTGATGCTAAACTTTTTATGAATTCTGATACCTCATCTCCTTAGTATCCCTATTTGCTTGTGCATCTATAATTTATATGTATTTATACTTTTTATTAAATTTTTAATCTAATACCTTAAATTTGCTTATCTCTTCTACAGCCTAATCTCCTTCTTAAGTCTCGTGCCAATATTCTCTGAAATAATTTTATTTTGGGTCAAATCAAAATGGATTTGTATCCATACCTTGAGGTTACCTTGAGGTGCTTCCGGGGCTTAGCGTCCCCGCGGCCCGGTTGTCGACCAGGCCTCCTGGTTGCCGGACTGATCCATAGAGGCATTCATTCTCTTGGGTTTTCAGGTTGCTCTTTTCAACAGTAATTTAATATGGGGAGATGGTAAATGTCACAAGGTGGAAGTTCTTCCACACTATCCTAGAAGAAATACGGGAGACCTGTAGATGACTAGTGTGTCGCCACCCGTGTTTAAACTGCCTTACCAGCAAATTGTATAGGTTTATATAACTGGGTGTATCCAAGAAAGATTTCCAGAAGAATTAGATTAATTTTTTTATAAAATGCTAACAGATGTAATAGAATAATAAACTGTGATATGAAGGTACATGTGTTTTTTTTTTCTCTTTAGTTTGCAAAATATGAATTAATTGTTATGTTACTATGTTTCAGGCAGCAATGTTCTGAGTGCATATGGCTCCATATATTTAAAGATTAGTGAGAAATAGAATTCGATGTTCCTAACTATGCCTAGTATTCGAATGGACTAGATGTGAAGTCTGATAAAGTTCAAGTTGTACGGACAAAACGGGTTCAAATCTATGTTTATGACAATGTCAGACCACGGAGGAAAAATGAAACAGGAAATTTCCTTAAGTACTTTCGTATATTAAATACATCTTCAGAAGGTCCTTCTGAAGATGTATTTAATATACGAAAGTACTTAAGGAAATTTCCTGTTTCATTTTTCCTCCGTGGTCTGACATTGTCACATTCTTAATCACGTGTTTATTTTCGTGATATACACACATCTATGTTTATATATACCATATGCGCATAGAAAAACATATATTACGAGGAAAACTGATATGTAGTTCTGTAGTCTTCTTTAGTTCTGTATACTTTGTACGTGACAGTAGAATACAAGGCAACAGACAAACAGAAGGACAATTTTGTCAAGCACAGTGACATCTATGGGACAATACAACAAGGACATCTATGGGACAATACAACAAGGACATCTATGGGACAATACAACAAGGACATCTATGGGACAATACAACAAGGACATCTTTAGGGCAATAGAACAGAGACATGAGAACAAAGGTAACTGCAGAAGGTCTATTGGCTCATACGAGGGACAATAGAATAAGGACATCTATGGGACAATAGAACAGTGACATCTATGGGACAATAGAACAGGAACATCTTTGGGACAATAGAACAAGGACATTTTTGGGACAATAGAACAGCAGACGTGTAGTGATTTGAAGCAGATCCAGGCGAGGTCAAGTGAAGTATGAACTCATATTGAAAAACTCTTCGAGTCAAATAACATAGCTTGTGCTAAATATCCATATCCATCATTAATTCTATTAAATCGATTAGTTGAATTGCCGTGAGTGTCGTTATCTTGTTGTGGATTGATTATATTAACAAGGTTCACCATTGACTAATTGGGTCAGGCAACAGTGATGTCATTCAAGCTACATAAATAAGCATCCATTCCATGACAGATTTTGACCAAATTACCAAAAAATTAAATTAATTTTAAAATAATCTCAAATGTCTGTTGATTGAAGCATTATTAATGTGTTATCTCATTATCTTATATCTTATACACATGTATGTCTCAGTACCTCTAGAGGGAAGGTAACTATCAGGGGGAAAACGCCAAGCCATTACGACTATATAGCACTGGGAAGGGGTCAGGATAAGGATCTGGGATGGGACGGAGGGAAGGACCCCTATACTTAGAGGATTAAAAACAAACTATGATAGTTGTTTCTCCTGCAACAGACGTGGACATTTACAATGCTAACTAGCATATGTAAATTTTCTTGTGTCCTCCATCGAGAGGATTTGAGATTTATTAAAAAGATCCCAACCCCCATTTGAATGATTTATTGAACAATCGACTACAGATGGGGGTTGATGGTTCCATAAATCACTGAAGGGACAAATGAAGTTAATAGTGTTCTAACTTCAGCTATTTTTTTAACCCAAAAAGAGATCAGTTTAAACATTTACACTGCAGTTCTCAGTGTAGCTGTTTAACATGCGGTTAATTTATTCAACAAGTACGAATGGGGAAATAATTCAATTGTCAACAAAATTGAAGCTATGAGAGTAACTATGTAAGGTGTGACATGACCTCTGACCCCCTCCTTCCCCTTCTGCCTCACTTGACCTCATTAGAGCAACGTGTAAACATTCCAGCGTCAACATTGTCTCTGTAAACACACTCACCATTGACTTTAATGAAGTTTAGCGTCAACACCCTCTCCTAACCCACCACCTCCCCCTCCCGTCTTTTCCTTCCTCTTCTCTTCCTGCATCCTATCCCTTCCCAGGTCACCAGGTAAACTCAGGATCACCAGGTAAACTCAAGGGTCTTTTTCCATCTCCTTGGGAGTAGTTGTTCACCATTTGGTACCCAGGAGCTTTCAGACTGTGTGGTCTATCTGCTTGAGGAGCAGTCAATTGTTGTGGGGTTGAATACCTGGGGGAATGGACAGTAGTTACCTAGGGAAACCTAAGGGACAGGCTAGGGGAAATTGGTTTCCTGTCCCGCAGCAATAGGAAACCTAGGGCAAGACCTCAGGAAATTATGCACCCCCGTACGTCATTACTATTTAAACTAACTCAACCTGATCCAACCTATTTTAATCTAACTTAACCTAACCCAACTTGACCTGTTTTAAGTTTCGAGTCTCGTGGTCTCTTTCTGACCCTTGAGTCTTATGGTCTCAGAATCATGGTTTCATGGTCTTATAGACTCACGTACTCACATGGATTCACAGAGTCGTAGACGTATAGTTTCATAAACTCATGGACTATTGGAGCACAACTATATGCCTCTGCGACTATACCATAGGAGAGGGTATAGGGGGTACCTCCGCAACTATTACCCCCCCCCCATTTCCCCCCACAGGAGGGGGTATGGGGGGGTGCACCTCAAACGACATCACTGAAAAACTTTTGGCCATCGTGCAAGGATTTCTTTGAAATGTCTTCACCGTTGACGGGATTCTTTCAAACTGATTTACCTGACGTTTAGGGACTTTTTTTTTGTATTTTCCGTTACAGAGTTTCTGTGATTTCCTTCACTGACGTTTAGCGAGGTCTTTCCCGTTTCCTTCTTTGTATTTTTATCTGTTAACACTCTCCTTTCTTCGTAGACTTCCACTCTTTCTTTTGCCCCTTCCTATTTCTTCTGCTGCCTTTTTTCTTCCTTCTTCTCTTTTTCCGGTTGCACCTTCTCTTTTACCTTAGGATCATCTTAATCCTCCTCCTCCTCATCCTAATCCAATCCCACCACTCTGTATTTTCCGCCGGCCCATCCACGCCCCGGCCTCCTGGCGGGAAAATCTACCGGGCCAAACGCTCGCCCGCCGGCTCCCACAAGTTGGGTAAAGCCATATTTTATAATTTCCAAGTGTATGCACAATTTTCTAGGCTTTGTGGAGGGGGGAAGGTATTGAGGTTATTTCCCGCAGAGGGAAATAGAGTCTGGAGAGAGCCTGGAGGCGGGGAACTGCATCCAGGAACAGAAATTGCTTTTAGAGTGAGGTGGGGGTATGATTTGTGGTGGTGGTGGTGGTGAGGTGTGGCGGTATATGTAGTCAGGGCTGTGGTAGTGGTATCCTTAATGGGGCTGTGGTAGTGGTATCCTGTGTTTTGGTTAGTTGTGATCAGTTCCTCACTGTCTTGTGTGGCAGTGAATACGAGCACCATCCTCACTGTCCTGTGTGGCAGTGAATATAAGCAGCATCCTCACTGTCCTGTGTGGCAGTGAATATAAGCAGCATCCTCACTGTCCTGTGTGGCAGTGAATATGAACAGTACCTCACTGTCGTGTGTGGCAGTGAATACGAGCAGCCCCTCGCCCAGAAGTGCCAGGAAGCTGCAGACAAGTTTATCCCGGCCCAAAATGAGAAAATGAAAAGCACCAGAAGAATCCATGGCTCAGTCATGAAGGTAAGGTAGCGAAGCAATAGAGTACAAGAACGTGGGAAAACTACATGAATAACAGAACACGGAGAGATACCAGAGGGCCAGGAATGAGTACCTCAGAGTGAGGAGAGAAGCAGAGAGACAGTATGAAAATGACATCACGAGTAAAGTCAAGACCCAACCAAAACTGCTCCACAGCCACATTAGGAGGAAAACATCAGCGAAGGAACAAGTGATGAAATAGAGAAAAGGGGAGAATAGATACACAGAGAATGACAAGGTGGTGTGTGAAGAACTCAACAAGAGATTCCAGGAGGTCCTCACAATAGAGGAAGGAGAAACCGCTGTACTAAGAGAGGAGGCAAACCAAGCAACCTCGGTGGAATGTGAGCTCGCCCAGTGATGAGATCAAAAGGAATCTGATGGAGCTGAATGTGACAAAGGCTGTTGGGCCTGACAGAATCTTACCATGGATACTAAAGGAAGGTGCAGAAGCACTAAGTGTGCCATATGCAGGCGATGAGTCACAATAACGTGGCTGAAGTATGTTGACCAGACCACACACTAGAAGGTGAAGGAACGACGACGTTTCGGTCCGTCCTGGACCATTCTCAAGTCACAATCGACTTGAGAATGGTCCAGGACGGACCGAAACGTCGTCGTCCCTTCACCTTCTAGTGTGTGGTCTGGTCAGCACTAAGTGTGCCACTCTCTATGGTGTATAACAGGTCACTGGAAACAGGAGACCTACCGGAAAGCTGGAAGACAGCTAATGTAGTCCCAATATACAAGAAGGGTGACAGGCAAGAGGTACTGAACTACAGGCCAGTTTCCCTAACTTGTATACCATGCAAGATGATGGAGAAGATTGTGAGGAAAAGGCTCGTAGAGCATCTGGAGGTAAACAGCTTTGTAACACACCACCAACATGGGTTCAGGGATGGTAAATCGTGCCTCACAGGTTTAATAGAATTCTATGAACAAGCAACAAAAATTAAGCAAGAAAGAGAAGGGTGGGCTGACTGCATTTTCTTGGACTGTCAGAAAGCCTTTGACACAGTACCCCATAAAAGGCTGTTACGAAAGATGGAGCAACAGGCAGGAGTAAAAGGTAAGGTGCTCCAGTGGATAAGGGAGTATCTAAGCAACAGGAAACAACGAGTAACTGTGATGGGGGAGACATCAGAGTGGCGTGATGTCACCAGCGGAGTCCCACAGGGCTTTGTATAGACTCAGAGGTGCATCTGTTAATGAGCAATCCTAACGCCCCCTTTTTCGACCAATTTACATCACCTTACATCTTGTAGAAAGCCATGCAAGATTTGGCACTACCTGGCACCCTCGATATACTCTGGCTTGCACGTTTCAGTGTTCTACTCTATCACCTGATGCAACGGTATGCAGCTCCAGCCTGGAGTTCATACCTAGTTGAACACAAGACAAAGTTAGAGCACATTCAGAGGCGTGTCACCAGACTAGTTCCAGATATGAGAGGTATGAGCTACGAGGAAAGGCTACGGGAGCTAAACTTCACAGAAGAGTAAAGGGAGACATGATAACCACCTACAAAATTCTCAGGGGAATTGACAGGGTGGACAAAGACAAACTATTTAGCGCGGGTGGAACACGAACAAGGGGGACACGGGTGGAAACTGAGTACCTAAATAAGCCACAGAGACATTAGAAATATTTTGTTTAGTGTCAGAGTAGTTAACAGGTAGAATGCATTAGGCAGTGATGTGGTGGAGGCTGACTCCATACACAGTTTCAAGTGTAGATATGATAGAGCCCAATAGGCTCAGGAACCTGTATACCACTTGATTGGCAGTTGAGAGACGGGACCAAAGAGCCAGAGCTCAACCCCCGCAAGCACAACTATGTGAGTAATGTCCTGTGTAACAGTGAACACATACAACACCTCACTGTTACAATCCCTAGTTAAATTACTCTGACAAAATTGTATATTTTATCAATAAAGATGTAAATAATAATAATAAACTTGCCGTCCGGGAGACGGAAACAATGAAGTCGTGCTGTGTGCACCAATCACCAGTCACCAGTCACACAATCACCAGTCACCAGTCACACAATCACCAGTCATACGGCACACAATCACCAGTCACACGGGGAGACAATCACTCACGTGTTCAATTGTGCTCCACAACATCACGCCAGTTATGAAATGTTACTTTTTTGCTGCGTGGAGTGGAGGAGTGGGGGAGAGGGGGGGTTAGTGGTGGTAGTGGTTAGTGGTGGTGGTTTAAGTGATGGTGGTGGTGGTAGTGGTTAGTGGCGGTGGTGGTAGTTAACAAGAAGCGGCAGACTGGTATAGCAGTCTTGGTGAAGCCGTCTCCAGGTCACTACCAGTATGGCCCCCTCACTCTCTCCCTCTCTCCCCCACCAGCACCACGCCCACCACGCCACCGTCACCACCACCGCTACACGCCCCCACCACCACCACCACCGCGCCTCCTTGTCACTCGCTCAGTGTGTGTCCAGCTCTGTGAGGAGTCGAATCCATCGTGTGCTCCCCCGCGCGCTTCTCAACACCCACGAGACAAGACCTGAAACGAGTCTTCGTGTAAATGTGTTGTGCTAGATCAGTTGCCAGTGTGACCTAACAAACCCGTTTTTCAAGCAATTTACATCACCTTAGGTCATCTTGTATTGACCTAGGTCGCTCCAGACCTCCCAAGGGTACGTCAGGATACGGTGTTTCGCCCAAGGACAGGACAGGTCAATTCGTATCTGCAAGACTGTTTCCGGAGCGCCCTTTCTTCAGCCCCGTCTGTATAGGGCGATCCGGAATGACGACCCACTGGCGCCGAAGGTGTCCTGGGCGGTAAGCCGCCGTCAGGAGACTCACAAGGCCCTCGAGGACGACCCTCGAGCTCTCTTCCTCAGCCCGTGGTGCCATTCGTACAGGAAAACAGTGCCAAGTGCCTCGTTAAGTTATCGAAGTCGACCCCATAGTCCGTTGAAGGTTATGGGTGCAGGAGTGCCTCCAGAGAAACACACTCCAGTCTCTGCGGGGCACAGAGGGTCGGACTGGCTTTCCTATCACCTGATGCCGCTGTTCACCTAGCAGTAAATATGGACCCAGGAGTTATAGCTTGTTATATATGTATATGCTCCGGCTGCCTGTCCCCAGGCAACGAATTATTATTATAATTTGATATCACCTTCAACCATTTCCAAAGAAATAACCATTGACGACGTTAGAAAGTAAATGAACAGATGAACAAGCAATACGAAACAAATCTGTTCACCCTGAGTGAGTTCTCTCACTCACGAACGCATTATTCCGCCAGAACCGGCTTTACGAAGTGCAAATCTCATTCGTGCGTAGCTCCTGGTGGCCGCTGGTGCGTGTCTGAAATCCTGAGTATACTCTGCCTTGCTCACTAGATATACTCTCATATATCTCCCCCTTGTAATCAAGAATATACTCAGAGTATACTGGATCTTCCTATTTTTGTTTCCATTTGAATCATTTCGTAGAATTCGTTTTTTATTTGTGTGTGTGGGTGTAAAGTTTGCTTAGCGTTACCAGCCTAGAGGTAATGAAGCTAGTGTTTAGTGTTCCCATTCCTCACACCGTTAGCTGACCCGTTAATGTTAACGGTAAAACAGTCATAGGCTCCGTTGTTACCCGTTATCGAGAGTTGAGTTCTTTATTATGTATCTAATACTTCGTCCTGTGAGAGGGAGTGGAGCCCCATATTCGTCCTGTGAGAGGGAGTGGAGACCATATTCGTCCTGTGAGAGGGAGTGGAGCCCCATATTCGTCCTGTGAGAGGGAGTGGAGACCATATTCGTCCTGTGAGAGGGAGTGGAGCCCCATATTCGTCCTGTGAGAGGGAGTGGAGCCCCATATTCGTCCTGTGAGAGGGGGTGGAGCCCCATATTCGTCCTGTGAGAGGGAGTGGAGACCATATTCGTCCTGTGAGAGGGGATGGAGACCATATTCGTCCTGTGAGAGGGGGTGGAGCCCCATATTCGTCCTGTGAGAGGGGGGTGGAGACCATATTCGTCCTGTGAGAGGGAGTGGAGGCCATATTCGTCCTGTGAGAGGGGGGTGGAGGCCATATTCGTCCTGTGAGAGGGGGTGGAGGCCATATTCGTCCTGTGAGAGGGGGTGGAGGCCATATTCGTCCTGTGAGAGGGGGTGGAGGCCATATTCGTCCTGTGAGAGGGGGTGGAGGCCATATTCGTCCTGTGAGAGGGAGTGGAGCCCCATATTCGTCCTGTGAGAGGGGGTGGAGACCATATTCGTCCTGTGAGAGGGGGTGGAGGCCATATTCGTCCTGTGAGAGGGGGTGGAGACCATATTCGTCCCGTGAGAGGGGGTGGAGACCATATTCGTCCTGTGAGAGGGGATGGAGACCATATTCGTCCTGTGAGAGGGGGTGGAGCCCCATATTCGTCCTGTGAGAGGGGGTGGAGACCATATTCGTCCTGTGAGAGGGGATGGAGACCATATTCGTCCTGTGAGAGGGGGTGGAGCCCCATATTCGTCCTGTGAGAGGGAGTGGAGGCCATATTCGTCCTGTGAGAGTGGGTGGAGCTCATATTCGTCCTGTGAGAGGGGGTGGAGCCCATATTCGTCCTGTGAGAGGGAGTGGAGACCATTCCAAACAAATTTGAAATTATTTTCAAATTTACAAAATGACAAAGTATCCATAGTGAATGTTCTAGAAGCCACAACATGATTTAATTTGGATATAAATAACTCAAGATTTTTATTATTTTGTGGTAATATTTTACTTAATAGATTTTGCTGTCTTGAAACTCCATAGTTATAAACTTCCTAAGACTGGAGATATTACAATTGTTTGATGCTATAATTATCAACAACTAAATTATAGTCAATAATTCATAATGGGATTAGTTTAATTTTGGGTAGAGATTGAAGATATGTATTATATTGTAGTAGTTCATCAGAATATATATATATATATATATATATATATATATATATATATATTCTGCTTCTCTATCTGTTCTTACATATTCTTCCCTGAGCTAACCTAATTGTGCTTCGGGGGTTGAGCTTCGGTTCCTTGGTCCCGCCTCTCAACTGTCAATCAACTGGTGTACAGAACTATCATGGGAAAGCGCCAAGCCATTACGACTATATAACACTGGGAAGGGGGCCAGGATAAGGCTTTGGGATGGGACGGAGGGGAAAGGAATGGTGCCCAACCACTTAATGGACGGTCGGGGATTGAACCCCGACCTGCATGAAGTGAAACTGTCGCTCTACCGTCCAGCCCAAGTGAGTGAGTGAGTGCTTATGACCCCCTGCAGACATAGTGAAGAATGTTAGTGTCTATTCATCAGACTTGAGTCAAACAACATGTTTATTTGTCTTAATTTGTTTGTCAGTTTCATTGCTTGTTTGTTTGTTTGTCGTGTGTCCTTGTCCGGTTATATTTAGAGTCTTTTTCATGTGTGTGAATGTTTAATTATTTTTTTGTGTATGATTATATTTGTGTGTGTATTCACTTGGGCTTACGGGGGTTGAGCTCTGGCTCTTTGGTCCCGCCTCAACTGTCAGTAAACTGTGTGTGTGTGTGTGTGTGTGTGTGTGTGTGTGTGTGTGTGTGTGTGTGTGTGTGTGTGTGCGTGTGTGTGTGTGTGCGTGTGTGTGTGTGTGTGTGTGTGTGTGTGTGTGTGTGTGTGTGTGTGTGTGTGTGTGTGTGCGTGCGTGCGTGTGTGCGTGTGTGCGTGTTCACAAACAGGTGGCCCTCTACCCTAACTACCTTCCTTAATACCATCAAATTGATTACCTATTAACGGCCAGCGTTGCCAACAAACCCAGCATAGCTCACGTGCAAACCAGATGTCGGCACATGGTAACACTGTTTAGACAGGTCCTAGTACCCCCCTCCCCCCACTAACTGTGTTCTTTCTGGTCCACTAGTTCGATCCCCCTATTCCCCCTTCTTCATTCTCTCTGTCCCCCCCAGTTCTTTCCCCTCTATTCTCCATTGCTTTTATTCCAGTATTGTCCCTTTGTTCTTCTGTTATATCTATCTATGGGAGTGGGGAGCCGGTCGGCCGAGCGGACAGCACGCTGGACTTGTGATCCTGTGGTCCTGGGTTCGATCCCAGGCGCCGGCGAGAAACAATGGGCAGAGTTTCTTTCACCCTATGCCCCTGTTACCTAGCAGTAAAATAGGAACCTGGGTGTTAGTCAGCTGTCACGGGCTGCTTCCTGGGGGTGGAGGCCTGGTCGAGGACCGGGCCGCGGGGACACTAAAAAGCCCCGAAATCATCTCAAGATAACCTCAAGATAGATCTATAAATCCATCAATTTTTGTATCACCTCTTGTATGTATGTATGTACTTTACCTGAATAGCATTTGAATTTGAATTTGAATTCTGTTCCTGATTTCTGTCACTCCGGTTCTCTTTTATTCCCTATTTCTTCCCCACACTCCGTCAGAAGAAAATGTAAATATTCTGGTTAGCATTGTAAATGTCTGGCCACGTCTGTGGTAGAAAAACAAAAAAATGGAGGGTTATTAAAACCGTAACATTAGCTAACTGACCAACCAGCAACTATACTTTTAGCCCTGAAAATAATCTAGATCTATGGTAAACTCTTGTGTATAGTTTAAAGCGAGAAATGGGGTTTACTCATCTCGGTATTAGTATCCCCTTGTAAAGTAGACTTTCCGGTCTATTAGGTGAGGTGATGGACCAGTAAACTAAATTAGGTGAGGTGATTGGGTAATTAGAACTTAATAAGTGAACGTGTTGGGCAATGATGTTATCATTGACCTAACACCCAAGCAACCCACCTAACCTATCGAGGCCAGTGCATAGAAAACGTTAATATCACGACGCTTCAAAACGTCATCTGACGTCGCGTTTGAAACGGATTGATTTAAACCGTTTTAAACGGTTTAAATCCGTTAAACCGTTTTAAACGGTTTAAATCCGTTAAACCGTTTTAAACGGTTTTTAAATCTTAAAAAAAGACGTATTAAGTGGGAGGACAGGTTGTGAAACTGAGTCACTCTGGGCTATATTCCCTCTTAATTATTTTATATATAATTGATCATGGCATGATTGGCTGCGTGTTGCTAATCTCCCATCTCGTAGAGGGATTGGGGGTTGAGGTAGATTAAAGTGGGAGAGCAGGTAGAAAGGGTCAGTTATCAATGGAAAGGGGTTCTTGTGACTGTGTAGCGGGGGTGGAAAGGGTAAGAGGAGAGGGATTGGGGGAGTGGGCAGATTGGGAGGGGTCTCCAATCCTTGTAGTCTCCATTTCTGGTGTCTCCGCTCCTATTATCTCACCTAATGTGGTAAGGGGGGAGGGGGGTGTGGTAGGATGGGGAGTATAAGGAAGAGGGAAAGGGAGATAAATCAAAGGGAGGTGTTATAGAGAAGGGTAGAGGGTAGGGGGGTTAGAAGTAGTAAGGAGAAAAAGGTTGAAATAGAGGATAAAGTTAATGATCGTTTACTGGACCTAATGGCCGACTGTTAAGCTTGTTGGGACGTGACCAATGTGTGTCAGGAGGTGGCGGTTGCTGGAAAAAAAATATATATATACAGGAATTCCCGTCAAAAGTATTGTGTACACATTAACAGCTGATAGATCAGTTTGTTTACACATTAACAGCTGATAGATCAGTTTGTTTACACATTAACAGCTGATGGCTCAGTTTGTTTACACATTAACAGCTGATGGCTCAGTATTGTTTACACATTAACAGCTGATAGGTCAGTTTGTTTACACATTAACAGCTGATGGCTCAGTATTGTTTACACATTAACAGCTGATAGGTCAGTTTGTTTACACATTAACAGCTGATGGCTCAGTATTGTTTACACATTAACAGCTGATAGGTCAGTTTGTTTACACATTAACAGCTGATGGCTCAGTATTGTTTACACATTAACAGCTGATAGGTCAGTTTGTTTACACATTAACAGCTGATAGGTCAGTTTGTTTACACATTAACAGCTGATAGGTCAGTTTGTTTACACATTAACAGCTGATGGCTCAGTTTGTTTACACATTAACAGCTGATAGGTCAGTTTGTTTACACATTAACAGCTGATGGCTCAGTATTGTTTACACATTAACAGCTGATAGGTCAGTTTGTTTACACATTAACAGCTGATAGGTCAGTTTGTTTACACATTAACAGCTGATAGGTCAGTTTGTTTACACATTAACAGCTGATGGCTCAGTATTGTTTACACATTAACAGCTGATAGGTCAGTTTGTTTACACATTAACAGCTGATAGGTCAGTTTGTTTACACATTAACAGCTGATAGGTCAGTTTGTTTACACATTAACAGCTGATGGCTCAGTATTGTTTACACATTAACAGCTGATAGGTCAGTTTGTTTACACATTAACAGCTGATAGGTCAGTTTGTTTACACATTAACAGCTGATGGCTCAGTTTCAGATGTTTCATTTCAGATGTAATTTTGAGCAAGCTGGAGGCTGCTCCCAGGCTGTCATGGTGATCCACCCATGATGGGATGTCAATCAACAGGTGTACAGGTTCCTGAGCCTATTGGGCTCTATCATATCTACATTTGAAGCTGTGTATGGAGTCAGCCTCCACCACATCACTGCGTCATGCATTCCACCTGCATTCTAACGTCTCTGTGGCTCATTTGGGTACTCAATTTCCACCTCTGTCTCCTAGTGCGTGTGCCCCTTGTGTTAAATAGTCTGTCCTTCCTACCCTATCAATGTGTGCGTGCGTGCGAGTGTATGAGAGAGGGTGAGAGAGAGAGAGAGAGAGAGAGAGAGAGAGAGAGAGAGGAGCTGGAAGCCCGGAGGAGGACAATCAATATTTACTTGGCGACTCCCTCCTCCTCTTCCTTCTCCAATCTCCACTCTCCACTCTCACTCCTGTCTATCCCCCAATCAGAACATCCAGGAGGAGCGAGGCTCACCTTTCCAATCATTCATCCACCCATCCTCATCCACAATCCCCACAATCCCCCACTACCCATCCAACTGGTAGCAGAATCATCTAATTCTCTTCCGGCCATCATACAAGAATCTCTAGGCTCCTCAACTCACCCATTTCTCTTCCAAGATTACCTGCCCCAGAATACCACAGGACCCCTGTCCCATCCTGTTCCAAAGAATGAGGAACTAGTTATAGGAGACATGACACAGATCCCGCCCCTCTTTCCACAGCCTGTCTCCTCTACCCCACAGCCTGCCTCACCTCTACCCCACCTCACAGTCCTAAAGACTAACCAACAGAAGATAACGAGCAAAGAAACTAGCTTCAGGGACTTGACGAAACAATCTCTGGGAAATCCGGCAGATTCCCACGCTGGGTACCCAAAGGAACTGCCGCAATCCTGTGCAAGCCTCCTTGCAATGATCTCCAGAGACGAGTGTAATGCTGAATACTTAAGAGAGAGGAGGAGAAGTCCATACTAGCGTACAGGAGGATGAACAGGCTCAAATTACACAATTACAGACCCGTGTCATCCAGCAAGCATGCAAGAGTGCTCGTTAAACCCTTAAACTGCTACGGTTGTCTTCTGCTGTTTCTGGGGAATGTATGACCGGGCCACGTCGTGTCTAGGCAACAGTCCCTACTTTTACTGTGCCACATGGAGACACTATGCCACATGAAGACACTATGCCACATGGAGACACTATGCCACATGGAGACACTATGCCACATGGAGACACTATGCCACATGGAGACACTATGCCACATGGAGACACTATGCCACATGGAGACACTATGCCACATGGAGACACTATGCCACATGGAGACACTATGCCACATGGAGACACTATGCCACATGGAGACACTATGCCACATAGACACTGTGCCACATGGAGACACTATGCCACATGGAGACACTATGCCACATAGAGACACTATGCCACATGGAGACACTATGCCATAAACTTTGCTGCCATTCTAACACACCCACGCATGTATACTGGAAGAACAGACGTTCACAACAGGAACCATTGGTTAGGGCTGGCAGGTCAAGCTTGTATGGGACTACACAGCCAGCAAGATTAACGCTAGCTAGACAGCTTGTTACATGAGGGTGGGAAGGCAGGGAGGTGTAGTGGGGTTGTGAGGAAGGAGGGAGAGAGAGGGAGATGGAGCGATGAAATGGAGAGAGAGAAGGGGGGGGGTGGCAAGGGCAAAGATAGGATTAGATAAAATCGATGAAGAGGATGGGAAAGTAAAAAAGGAGAACGAGAGGGAAGTCCAGAGGAGGAAGAGTAGGCCAATAGAAGAGGAGGAAAGGAGATAAAATCAAATAACATTGGAGTATCGATGGTCTGTTGATTCACATTTCTGCCGTTGGAGGAGGGAGGGAGAGAGAGGGGGAGGGGTTAAGAGAGTGAGGGAGGGAGGGAAGAGAGGGAGAGATGGAAGAGAGAGAGAGAGAGGGAAGGTTGCTAGCTGAATTCACCTTGAAGATTTATCAACCACTCACGTTTCCACCGCCAAACCTGTCCACCTTTCGGCATTAAAGGAACATTTTAAGAATCCCGAAGCATTACGAGGTCATTTATAACAATAACAACCTTTTGGGGCGGAATATTCTAATCCTCTACCTGTTTAATAAATGTAAACACAAGCTGCCATGACTGAGGGAAAGATGCACAGGTTTCGTAAGCCACATTTGACTTAAATGTGGATTATTGACATCAGTGAGGCACTCCCAGAAGGTCCATTTTCAGCAGTTACCCCTGCAACCCGTTCTCAAATTACTACGTTAAAAATGTAACTGTTTTGCCTTAACCAGAAACTGTACAAACGGGAACGACCCACTGATAACTTATCGAGTCCGATGCATAAAAAACGTAAGTATTACCGTGTTCGAGATTGATACTAATACGTCACATTTCTAACGGATTAGAGAACGGGTTGATAGCAGCAGCGTTCCGGGCCTGTCGTTTTCTGTGACTATTTACTTAGCGATAAAAGGGATCAGTTAGAGAGACAGTCAGACAGTCGCTGACCGGTGACAGTTGGGCCGTGACTCACTGGTTCTCCACACCAGTCACTCGCTTCACTTGCTGCCTATGATGGATTAAGCGGAAATTCAATTTACAGGGTTATTTGGTGATTGTGGTCTGGGAGGTCCCTATACGACCGTCTCTGGTGGTGGTGGTGGTGGGTGTGGTGGTAGTGGTGGTGGTGATAGTAGTGGTGATAGTGGTGGTGGTGGTGGTGGTAGTGGTGGTGGTGATAGTAGTGGTGATAGTGGTGGTGATAGTGGTGGTGGTGATAGTAGTGGTGATAGTGGTGGTGATAGTGGTGGTGATAGTGGTGATAGTGGTGGTGATAGTGGTGGTGGTGATAGTAGTGGTGATAGTGGTGGTGATAGTGGTGGTGATAGTGGTGGTGATAGTGGTGATAGTGGTGGTGGTGATAGTGGTGGTGATAGTGGTGGTGATAGTGGTGGTGATAGTGGTGGTGATAGTGGTGGTGATAGTGGTGGTGATAGTGGTGGTGATAGTGGTGGTGGTAGTGGTGGTGGTAGTGGTGGTGATAGTGGTGGTGGTGATAGTAGTGGTGATAGTGGTGGTGATAGTGGTGGTGATAGTGGTGGTGATAGTGGTGGTGATAGTGGTGGTGGTAGTGGTGGTGATAGTGGTGGTGGTAGTGGTGGTGATAGCAAAGCCCCTTGACCTACAAGCTGTTTAACCCTGTGTTTTCTCGTCTCGTTAAAATTACTAAAGGTAATATATATATATATATATATATATATATATATATATATATATATATATATATATATATATATATATATATATATGTTTCAAGTGATTTTATTCATATCGACAGCTTGGGCGAATAGCTATGCTCTCTCGTCCTATAATGCTGGTGCTTCAGTTGCTGCAGCTCCTGGGCTCCGAAACCCTTACCTAGGTTGTTGATTTTTAGTGTTCTAGTCGTATCTATAGTTACTGATTTTGCAATGGGTGCTGATTCATTAAACTGTTATCACAAATATACCAAAGCAAAGGCCTAGCCTTTGCTTTGTACCTAGCCGCCCGTATACAGCGGCTAGTCACAAACACATACATATACGTATACACAGAGAGATCTGTAATTTCTTTTCACTTGAGAATGAACCATGGAGGTTCGAAACATTGTACGAGTTTATAATTAGTGTAATATATTCTTCAGTTATTCAATTCTTTTCTTCACCTAAAACAAACATGACTTTTGGTGAACTCTTCCAGCTGAACCCTGATGGAAGAGCAGGAGTAAGAGAGATAGAAGACCTAAATCAGAAAATAGTAAATATGAAATATGCTGTTATATTCAACGAGACATGTATACTTATAAACGTACTCCTAAACGCAGCAAATACGTCGTTAAATATTTTAACCCCAAGTTTTCGAAAATCATTTTTTATTGGGTAAGAAATAACATCTTTAATTACTAAATGAGAACTACGAGACAAGTCGGGGGAGTTTGAGAGCTTCTTGTGTGTGGTAATTAGCAAAGTTGGTAATGAGAGAGAGATAAGATGAGGAATTTGTTTCACAGTTCATCTGCACACACACACACACACACACACACACACACACACACACACACACACACACACACACACACACACACATAAACACATACATATATATATATATAATCATTAAGAAATCTTTTCTTCAGGTGAGGTACGCGAACAGAAAACGGACTCCTGTCTTATTAACACAACAGAAAACGTGTGGAGGAGCACCACTAACATAAGAAAACTTACGGTTGAGACAATACACCAACTCAAATAGATGCCTTGAACGATGCTTATTAAACTACTATACCGCTTGTTTCGAAAGTAATATTAGCAGTGTCTCATATATATATATATATATATATATATATATATATATATATATATATATATATATATATATATATATATATATATATATATATATATATATCCGCAGAAGTTAATGGCTATGTAGTAGCTTTTAAGTATTTTTTTATTTTTGTAGTGATATGAGGGGACGGATTTTTCAATAACCTGAATTACGTGTGTGGTTTGATTTATAATTTAAATAATTAATGATGTTTGATCTAATGATCAGGCGAATAGAATTACCAGTATTTGACTAAATAGACAAGAGTGAGATCCTAGCTGTCAATTCAAGAGGCAATAGACAATAGAGAAACTTACCCTCTTCAATAGAGAATAGACAATATACACAGCACGGCTCTGGATAAGATCAAAGTGCTAGTACCAGCTAGGAAAGGTCCGAGCCTCATGGAAATGATTGTCAGGGAAAATGTCAGTGATTCTTTACTGAAAGTGACCGCACATTCCATTGAAAGTGAAGTGTATGATGTCTTTATTCTCGTGAACTTGAACTATTGACGAACAAAAGTGTCCTTGCTCTAGTTAGAACAGTATGTTGATGAACAACTACATGAATGTCCTTGCTTTAGCCAACATGAACTGTTGGCAAATTCAAGAGTTTCCTTGTTCAAGTTAACTCAAACCATTTGATAATTAAATTGCGAATGGAAGGCCATTAACTGCGTTAATTTTCAAAGGAAAAACATTTAAAAATCATTGACGTTAGCTCTAGAACAAAATGTAACTCGAACAAGGCGCTCCACAAGAGGACGCAGTCGAAATCCCGAAATCCGAACGTTCAGATCCAACCAGAGTTCAACACGACCAACCATACCCTCTTCCTCCACTTCTTGTACGACCTCCACTGAACCAAGGAGGACTCTAAGCGACATCTGCGCCACGTCTGCAGCTGTGTGTAAGGATGTAGCAGCTGGCCAGGAGCTGCTGCAGCTGCTGCTGCTCCTCCGTCATGATGACCGAGGCGGCTAGCGACTATCAAAACAACAATACTGATTTTCCGGACGACGGAGGCAGCGTCGACCTCGATCTCTCTGTCTCCCTCCACTCTGACGACCTCGAGGATGACGGTGAGTGAGGGAGGGAGGACTGGGAGCTGGGATATGAGGACAGGCCGGGAGCTGGGATATGAGGACAGGCTGGGAGCTGGGATATGAGGACAGGCCGGGAGCTGGGATATGAGGAGGACAGGCTAGGAGATGGGATATGAGGACAGAGTCTTAAGGGCTATTCATGCCCGTGCCACCTTTTGGGTGGCATAATCTTCATCAATCATTCGAGGACAGAGTAAAGAGCTGTACCCAACCACTTGGAGCTAAAATTGGACTCTGACTGTGAGATTATCATTGTGGTCGCGGTTTGTCCTCTGATAATTCTGTCTGATTGGTTCTCGGTCCGACGGAGTGTTTGAATGATGCTCTCCTGATTGGTTCTCGGTCTGACACAGTGTTTGAATGATGCTCCCTGATTGGTTCTCGGTCCGCGGGAATGTTTGAATGAAGTTTCCTGATTGGTTCTCCTCCTCACAGGGGCGTTGGTACGATGCTTTCCCATCGCCCAGGATGCTATAGGATATTCCCGATTTCAATTATCCTAAAATTTCTTCCCTAATCCCAAAAAATAGACCTGTGAACTTCAGAATGCCACTGACATTTTTATATTTATTTTATATGTTTTTAATATGGATGAAAATATGCATGGTTTTATGTCCCTGAGCTTTGAAGACTAATTAATATGAATAACATATGAAGGCTTTGAGGTTCGCAATGGTCCGGGCAATATGAGTGTTGCTCTCTTTGGTGAATATAGTTATGGGAGTTTGTGTGTTATTACTTAGTAGAGTTCGCAAGGTCGTGCTCCGGCTCTTGGACCCAGCAACTGTAATTTTGTGGGTTGTATATTTGGATATTACTAACCATCTGTTCCCTCTTGCTTTGAATAACATAGTGTACTTTCTCAGTATCTTCCTGTGTCTCATCTTGACATCTCTCTCTTCCACAGGTGAGTGTAGTGTGAGTCTCGGTACTTGGAGGTGAGTGTTACCTGTGTGTGGGGGGGGGGAGGGAGGGTTGGAGGATAAGGAATGGTGGATAGGGGAGTTTTGGAGGGTTGGGGGGGGGGAACATTTTCAATAAGCACAGTAATATCTTCTGGTGAGATGGGGGATTCATTTTACAACTTCGATCAACTGGAAATAATGATTCCCACCAGATTGTCTATTTCCAGTGAGCGATTTGGCTAAGCACGGTATCGACAGGAGAGAGACAGAGAGAGAGAGAGAGAGAGAGAGAGAGAAAGAGAAAGAGAAAGAGAGAGAGAGAGAGAGAGAGAGAGAGAGAGAGAGAGAGAGAGAGAGAGAGAGAGACAGACAGGCAGAGAGAGAGAGATAGAGAGAGACAGAGAGACAGAGAGAGACAGAGACAGAGACAGACAGACAGAGAGAGACAGAGACAGAGACAGACAGAGAGAGACAGAGACAGAGAGAGTGTCTGTGAAGTTCAGTGACGTACCGGCTGAAGTCTCCTTGTCCTCGTGCACAGTTAACTGCTACAGGACACCTTGTCTTAGATATATTTTCTGTAGATAGCATCACGACAAAGACTTAAGAAGACACTGGTGGCGAGAAGTGTCCTCGAGGGAGATATTGAGTCGTTTAGAATTTTAATCTTCATGGAAATTATCGGTATCCACAAAATTGTTATCTCATAAAAAGAGTTTGGAAAAAGAGGAAATTGGTTCCTGGTAGACATATACCTCCCAGTGGCTAGGACCTGGGACAGAGCAGTGGCTGGGACCTGGGACCTAGGAGAGGGCTGGGACCTGAGACCTAGGACCTTCCTGTGTCAGACTGCAGGAGTTGGCCGCCACCCAGATTCTAAAGACGTATGTGGCGCCCTTCGGCCTGTGGCGGGGAGACTAGGTACTAGGTGCTAGGAATATGCTAGCTGAATTAACCTCTCCACTCCTCCCCTCACTCAACCCCACAGCTGCAAAACTCATCTAGATTGCAATAGGCTGACTTAAGCTAGAGTTAAGTTGAACTACGCCAGAGTAAGCCACGTTATTAAACTCAGGTTGGGAGCGCTAAGCCCCGAGGTAAGCTTGTCTAAGCCCCGCTAAGCTATCACTCGGATTGGTCGGCGCGGCAGCCATTCCTATCAATAGTGATCCTCTGGCCTGAGCATGTACACAGAGACCCTGGGGGTGAGTGTTGCCCCCAGGGGCACGAAGTATATATAAATCGAAGGGAAGGGACCTATATAAACCCAGGAGATGGGACTTAAACCCCAGGGAAAAAGAGTTCTATATAAACCCAAGGGAAGGACCTATGATGATGTTCATCCATCAGAGTCGACGTTGACCCATCAGGTTTCTCTTTGATTGGGTTTGGAGACGCCTGATTAGTCCAATCTGAGTCCAGAATTCCCGGTTCCAGGCTTTCCACTGACCTACTGAAGTGTGGGGCTCCCGACAGGGACCCCCCGCCGGTCTAGGACTTAGATAGAGACAGTTACTCTGCCGCATCGCTGCAGATGTACCTAAATGTGTAAGTTATGAAAAGTAGCATGATACTACGAGCGACAGACTCTTGCAGCTACGAGAGTCTATGTCGCAGTGCTTGAGACGAGCCTTGTAGGGGGTGTCTTGAAGTCTCTTGTCCTCCAAGAGAACGGTTTTTCCCCATCTTGCACAGTGATTCATCGGGGGTGTGTGCACAACATGGCCAGACCGTCTGAGCGTGGTGTGGAAGCTTGTTGTATGAGAATGTCTGCATCTGGTACTGTTTCCTGCCATCTTACTTCTTAAATTGGTTCAGCAGGCAGCTAGTTTGGTCTCAACCCCTTAATGCTTCTTCGAATCAGTAGGAGCAATGAGAAGGATTCGAACCCGTGTATTTGGTACCCCCAAGCACACGGTTTTGGTAATCCTTAATATACAGAATTTATATTAAATCTATTGTGCCTAGGAATTATTTTACTCAAAATTTTGACCTCTTGGGCTGGACGGTAGAGTGACGGTCTCGCTTCATGCAGGTCGGCGTTCAATCCCCGACCGTCCACAAGTGGTTGGGCACCATTCCTTTCCCCCCGTCCCACCCCAAATCCTTATCCTGACCCCTTCCCAGTGCTATATAGTCGTAATGACTTGGCGCTTTTCCCTGAAAATTCCCCCCCCCCCCTTTTCTCGAAATTTTGACATTAGTTTGTGAACAAAATTACATGGTCCGGTTAATTGGGTTGTTAGGTCACAATACATAATTAGATGTGTCATGCTCAGCTCGTTAAGCACACACTACGAGGTAATTTGCAGGGAGATAAGGCGTAGTTTGATCACAATTCCAGCGCAGTTACATGGTGATTTGAGGAGAGGGCGGTAGTTAGCGCCTAGCCTCGTGATAACAGCCTAGGCGGAAGGGCTATTCTCGTGCAGTTAATTTTAACCTTTGTTAACCTTTGTTAGTTAACCCTTTGTAGTTAACATTTGCAATTTGCATATTTAGGAGGCAGTGAAACGGTGGTTTAGTCTTGACTACACCAACCCAGTGAACAAATCCACAAGGGCCGTGACGAGGAGGATTCGAACCTACGTCCGAGAGCATCCCAGACGCTGCCTTAATCGACTGAGCTACAACATGGTCAAAGGAATTGAAACCAAAAGTTCTAGTGAACTTGGATCCTGAAGCCTCGTCACGGCCCTTGTGGATTTGTTCATTTGATGCATCACGCTATTGTGAAGTCTGTGTGTGTACAGCAACGGAGCCTCCTGAAGTCTGTGTGTGTACAGCAACGGAGCCTCCTGAAGTCTGTGTGTGTACAGCAACGGAGCCTCCTGAAGTCTGTGTGTGTACAGCAACGGAGCCTCCTGAAGTCTGTGTGTGTACAGCAACGGAGCCTCCTGAAGTCTGTGTGTGTACAGCAACGGAGCCTCCTGAAGTCTGTGTGTGTACAGCAACGGAGCCTCCTGAAATGATAATAATTTTTAATATAAGTTAATATTATTATCATTTTTTAACAACTTAAATTTTTAATTTAAGTTAATATAAGTACTTATATTAACTATTTGGTCGGAATACCAATACAGTATATATATAGTGATGGATCACCAGAAAGTTCACTTTTTTTACATGTAATTTATACATATACATATTTTTGTTGTATAACCAAATGTAAATATTCATAGGCCTATGTATATATACATAGGCCTATGTATATATAATACATATATGTATTATAGTACATATATGTACTATAATACATATATGTACATTGTAAATGTACATATAGCGTATATTAGGCCTAGAATTGCTAGGAGAAGATAGGTTAGGCTGGGTTCTATTTTAACCAGATTCAGTAATACAAACATCAGCTTTCTAGTGGTCCATCACTACATACTGTACTCTCCACCAAATAGTTACGATTAGTACTTTCATTGCAGCAAGATGGATTGCTTTATTGGGTAGTTTAATTTGTGTTAATTATGATATGTTTTACATTCCCACGGTAGTTTTGAGGCTATTAGGCTACTGGTAATTCTTTTCATAATGTTGATAAAAGAGCCAGTGCTTTTTAGCAGTGGGGAGTGCTTCTGTAAACCTTTATTACCAATTCTGTAAATCATAGCCGCTCCTTTCAACTTTATCTCGGTTCCATTTAACTCTACCTTCGTCAAATCCTTTTCTTACAGTCCTCAACTATGGATATGAAGATTGGATTTCGATTCTTTCACGAATCGATAACTACGAAACATTAGAACAGCCTTCAGGAACCATTCCTTCAGGAGGAATCATTCAGAACCTTGTACACCACATATGTAAAACAATCATGGAGTATGCGGCCCCAGCATGGAGCCCGTACCTTGTCAAGCACAAGACGAAGCTGGAAAAAGTTTAAGAGGTATGAACTTGAATCGTCTTGAACTACTCCATACAACTCAGGAAGATTAGCCTGTAATTCAGTTCGTGTGAGTAGAAATACAATCACTATGTCGAAGTTCATTTTTGCTGTCCGCAGTTCCATACCGTAGAACATCTTGCACAGTGGTTCAAGGCGGGTGTGTGCACAACATGGCCAGCCCGTCTGTGCGTGGTCCCTTATCAAGACACCACCACCACACCACCCTGCCCAACCGTCTTGTGCTCCCGACCCGTCAGGTGGACAGAGGACGTGGGAAAACCAAACAGAAGATCTTAAGGCTTGTGTGAAAGTTATCTCCTGAACACTAGGTACAGGAGTAAGAGTGTGTGTGTGTGAGAGAGAGAGAAGGACCTTCCAATGACCGTAGTACTCACCTATTTGTGCTTGCGGGGGTTGAGCTCTGGCTCTTTGGTCCCGCCTCTCAACCGTCAATCAACTGGTGTACAGATTCCTGAGCCTACTGGGCTCTATCATATCTACCCAGTAGCCTCAGGAACTACGCAGTGTGTGTGTGTGTGTGTGTGTGTGTGTGTGTGTGTGTGTGTGTGTGTGTGTGTGTGTGTGTGTGTGTGTGTACGTGCGTGCGTACGTGCGTGCGTATATGCGTAGACGCAGATGCGTGTACAAGCGTGCGTGTGTTCGTGCTGCTAGGTAACAAGGGCATCGGGTGAAAGAAACTCTACCCATTTGTCTCCGCCTCCACCGGGGATCGAACCCGGAACCTCAGGACTACGAATCCGAAGCGCTGTCCACTCAGCTGTCATGCCCCCTTCATTTAATAAAGAACAAGAAAAAATTTGATCCAATGTGCTCTTGAAAAATAACATTTTCATCACTTTTGTTTAAGTATTTTGTTTAAACATTCCCAAGGTGGAATTATGAGTGTAAACTCACAGACAGTTGTCACTCACGTAATAATGGGACACCAGACTCATATATACTAACCTACAGTGCTGAGCAGAAAAGAAAATTATAGTTTTTTGCGAGGCACCGCGCACATTTGGGATATTTTTGTCCCTCAAGATTGTTACACGAGGCTGTTAATGTATAGCCTGGTAGGTGTGGTGGAGTGTTGGAGTAGTGTGGTGGTGTGGTGGAGTGTTGGAGTAGTGTGGTGGTGTGGTGGAGCGTTGGGGGAGTGTGTGGTGGTGTTGGGGGAGTGTGTCGAGGTGTGGTGGTGTTGGGGCAGTGTATTGTGGTGTGGTCGAGTGTTGGAGTAGTGTGTGGTCGAGTGTTGGAGCAGTGTGTGGTGGTGTGGTGGAGTGTTGCGAGTGGTGTTTATGCCAGTTTGGTTGAAATTTGGTGCTTTTAACAGTTAAACAATCTCTCGGAGACAGGTTTCAGCACCAGTTAATCCCACTCCCCCGAGCCTATGACCGCAGTCTGTGTACTCCGGTACTCCCCCTTGTCTGTGCCACGGTAACACAGGTGCCAGGCCGGTCAGGGGGACACAGAAGGGGTCAGGGGGACACAGAAGGGGTCAGGGGGACACAGAAGGAGTCAGGGGGACACAGAAGGGGTCAGGGGAACACAGAAGGAGTCAGGGGGACACAGAAGGGGTCAGGGGGACACAGAAGGAGTCAGGGGGACACAGAAGGAGTCAGGGGGACACAGAAGGGGTCAGGGGGACACAGAAGGGGTCAGGGGGACACAGAAGGGGTCAGGGGGACACAGAAGGAGTCAGGGGGACACAGAAGGAGTCAGGGGGACACAGAAGGGGTCAGGGGGACACAGAAGGGGTCAGGGGGTACCACAGTGGCCCAGTAACCTGGCGGTGGCCCGCGCTGGGCTACAAACTCTTCCTCCACTATCTTCCCTTCTACCACGAGGTCTGCCTGTCCTCCCTACTCCCCTGTCAGTGATGTCTCTCCCTCGACCCATTTCCCCTCATATCCCCCCATGCCCATTATCCCCTGTCCCTCCCTTCACCCCCATTTACCCCCCATTTCTACCCCCCTCCTTGTCCTCCCCTTCCTCTCCCAGCGGCTCATGGCAGCTGCGGCAAGGCGGGGTGACTGGTGCGTGATAATTATATTTCCGTGTATCCCCCAATTGTAATTTCAGCGTGTATTATTTTATTTTCGTGTCCCGGGCGGGTGTGGGTGATCAAGGGGGTTGTATTGGTTGGGACCGTCGTCGAATTCATGTTTCTTTGGCGTGGGTTTTTGTAAATTGTCTGGTGTGGCGGCATTCCCGCCTGTGAATCACTAATCCGTTAAAAACGTTGAGATTCGCAGGATTTCGTATTTTCCCGCGAATTATTCAAATCAAACGCACATTGGGGGGAAATGAGGGAGTGCTTGAGGTTCATATATCATAATATATGAATGTTTTTAAAGTGTTAGTTTGAGCGGTTGAAATAAATTTCACCACTTGACGGAAGCCATCCAACAGCTGATGTGTAAGGGTTGCCAATGAGGGTATTTTGTGTAGTGTTGGAGGTGTTATTGGGGGTGTTTTTGGGGGGAGTTGTCCCCCCAGGCAGGTGTTGCACCCCCCACACTGGCAGCTAACCGCTCACTACACCCCAACACACTCCACGTTAGTGTTGAAAGGTAGTAACGAGGTGCTTGGGTCGCTTCTTGGGTGTGGGAGGTCTGGCTTACACCCGGCTGGTACTCCAGTGATCACTAGTGTCTCCGTAGCTCCTTGGCAGTGTGTCGTGGTCCGTCCAAGACGTTGGTGCTCCGTCCAAGTGGCTGGTGCTCCGTCCAAGTGGCTGGTGTTCCTTCCAAGTGACTGGTGCTCCTTCCAAGTGGCTGGTGTTCCTTCCAAGTCGCTGGTGTTCCTTCCAAGTGGCTGGTGTTCCTTGAACCGTTCAGATACCCCGTGGATAGCCTTATAGTTCCTCGAATCTTATACCGTCTTACAAGAATGTCTCCAGTGAGTGTCGTGTTATCTTGTGACTGGCCAATCACTCTGATCTTAGTGTGAAAACTATGGCTTCTAAGATCTCCAAAAACCTGTAGGCCTATACACGTTGTATTAGTGTAATGGCCCTGTTCGATGTAGTGGATTGTATACGAAGGTACTGAAGTTACAATTGGATAATTACAGGATGCTGGATACAGAGGGGCCAGGTAAGTACTTACAGGTTGTTTCAGTGGCTTGTGTGGGGGGGGGGTGAAGGGAACTATCAGGGTGAAAGAGTTAAGCAATTACGATTATATAGCACTTGAAGGGGTCAGGATAAAGATTTGGGATTGGACGGAGGGAAAGGAATGGTGCCCAAACCACTTGATGGACAGTCGGGGATTGAACGCCGACCTGCATGAAGCGAGACCATCGCTCTACCGTCCAGCCCAAGTGGTTGGGAGTTAGGCTATATTATATATTAAGTGTGCTGTATTATATCTTCAGTGGAGGCTTATGGGTGGCTGAATGTGGCGTCCGAGCCGGGCTGAATGTGGCGTCCGAGCCGGGCTGAATGTGGCGTCCGAGCCGGGCTGAATGTGGCGTCCGAGCCGGGCTGAATGTGGCGTCCGAGCCGGGCTGAATGTGGCGTCCGAGCCGGGCTGAATGTGGCGTCCGAGCCGGGCTGAATGTGGCGTCCGAGCCGGGCTGAATGTGGCGTCCGAGCCGGGCTGAATGTGGCGTTCGAGCCGGGCTGAATGTGGCGTGCTGAATGTGGCGTTCAAGCCGGGCTGAATGTGGCGTTCGAACCGGGCTGAATGTGGCGTTCAAGCCGGGCTGAATGTGGCGTCCGAGCCGGGCTGAATGTGGCGTCCGAGCCGGGCTGAATGTGGCGTCCGAGCCGGGCTGAATGTGGCGTCCGAGCCGGGCTGAATGTGGCGTTCGAGCCGGGCTGAATGTGGCGTTCAAGCCGGGCTGAATGTGGCGTTCGAACCGGGCTGAATGTGGCGTTCGAGCCGGGCTGAATGTGGCGTTCGAGCCGGGCTGAATGTGGCGTTCGAGCCGGGCTGAATGTGGCGTTCGAGCCGGGCTGAATGTGGCGTTCGAGCCGGGCTGAATGTGGCGTTCGAGCCGGGCTGAATGTGGCGTTCGAGCCGGGCTGAATGTGGCGTCCGAGCCGGGCTGAATGTGGCGTTCATTATATATTCTTTGTTATTGTTATTATTTTGTTTCTACATTTTTTTTAGACCTCCTCCCCACTTGAAGACCCATGTATTTACCTCGTAATAACCACTGAAAACCTCTGAAGAACCCCCTTAGGGTGCGTGACAGTACCATCATTATATACTCAGTAGGCTGCACCCACATCGTGTGGGTGCAGCCTAACCCCTGCACCTCTTTCCTCCTAACTTTCTTCAACCCCATGACAGCTCTTTGTCCTCTCTCTCTCTGCCATTCTTCAGTCCCCCTTCCCATCTCTTTGTCCTCTCTCTCTCTCTGCCATTCTACAGTCCCCCTTCCCATGTATACTTTCTCCTCGGTATCTTTTCATTCCTCCTGACTTACCACCTTCCTTTCATTTATGTTCTCATTTCCTCTACCCCATTTGCTTCGCATTCCACTATCTTCCCTTCTACCTGCCTTCAAACTACAAATCAGTTCGCGAGTTGCAAACGCAACAAAAAATATTCTGGAGGGTGATTTAGCAATTATAATAAATCAAGAGCCTATTGCTTTCTTAAGATATTACCGTATAGATTTTAAGGATGTTATATGAAAACATGTGATACACGACACATTATAAAGTAGTAGTGATGTTGAATTGACCAGACCACACACTAAAAGGTCAAGGGACGACGACGTTTCGGTCCGTCCTGGACCATTCTCAATAGTAGTGATATTCCCACTTTGGGGTCACAGAACAGGTGTAGAGGTGCCAGGTGGTGGTGGGAGGTCGTGGCACTAACTTATTGACCTCTGTTTGTCGTGCCTGACCCCAGCAACCTCAGGTCAAGGGGGGTAAATTTTTTTCAGTTTTTCATATATATTTGCTTTTTTAATCGGATTTTCATAATAAGCTTTTGCAGTCCTACGATTGAGGAGGCTTCGAGTTTCTCAGAAGTATTTTAAGTCGACACAAAGCTGTTTCTTAAGACTATGGGAGTGTCGAGTCCTTTGTTTACATTGTCGTGGGAGAGGAAAAGCTCTCAAAGCCTTGCCTAGGCTATTTTGTTTTGATAAAATTAGCCTCTAATATATTTATGTAATCTTCTAAGTTATTTTTGCTATCGTTCGTTTATAAATTTATTTCGCGGGAAAATTGTTTTTGTTTAGAGGGGGAATGTGTTTGTTGACATCACAGCTGTGGAGGTAATCAGCTGACCTGCCTCATTGGCGCCAAATTTTAACGTGTATCCTCTAAACGTTGTTACTTTCACCTCTGTAAAGTCGGCCCGGTTCTCCCCCCACCCTTTTGGTGGGTGTTCAAAATGTTTAATAGTAGTTCGTTGAACTCTTGCGTTTTATTGTTTGTGAAAAGGTGCCATCAGTTGAAACGTGGTTGGCCTGTAATTTTTTTTTTCCTGTGCTTCAAAAGGATCAACAGACCCCGGGTATTGTTTCCCTGGCGTGAGAAGGCGAGGCTTGGGGAAGGGGGGGGGTAATGTGATGGGTTGGTTGATTCGCCAGCTGGTTGGTTGATTCGCCAGCTGGTTGGTTGATTCGCCAGCTGGTTGGTTGATTCGCCAGTTGGTTGGTTGATTTGTCTAATTGGTACTACTGTTGGAATAATGGACATTAATTTAAAATTAACGATACCCTAAGCTACCTCCCTACCCTAATACCCTAACTAGGGCAAGTAGATGCGATCATAAGTCACTTACGTACTATTCTAGCCCCAGGAGACGTTTGGTGTCAATATATTCTTATTCGGACCCTCTTAAAAATATATATAGTACAAAATGTGGACTTATTTGTATGCCAGTCCATATTTTGTACATATATTCGACACTTGATATATGTGATATAATTTGATTAAGGGGGGATACGTTACTTGGTATGCAAGGCTATGGGAGGTATTGTATGACCTGTTCATCAGGAGATAGGCTAAATGTTGCTGGGTTCGGCTCATCTCGACAGCCTCTTCTCTCCAGTTTGACTTATTGTTGGCAAGTTCAGCCGAAATTTGAGACATAACCTAAGGGCCGCTCCAAGCAACAGCCTGTTGGACGAAGCTCTCACAAGTCAAGTCTGGCCTCTGGCCTGACTTGGGGGGAGTAGAACTCCCACAACCCCATCAAGCAGGTATCAAGCGGGTATGATGAATAGTTGTTTGATGTTGAGTCAGATCACCGGTCTGTCCATGTTGTTGATTGGCTGGTTGGTCGTTTGATGGGAGTTTGACCGTTTAGTTTGGTAACCACTTAGATGAAGAGTTGAATATTTTTTATGTCTGGTTGGAAGTTGTATATTATAGGCCTATGACCGGTAGATTAACTAGATAGTTGATTGGTTCGCATGGTGGATAGTACGACTAAGTACTGTGTTGGCTTGTTGGACGATTAGTGATTTATGACGTTCAGAATTTGGTTATTACGTTGACTGACAGGCTGTCAAGAGTGAGACCGGTGGGATGACAGCCGCCTGGGAGCTGGGATGGGTAATTAGTTATAAATTTATATGTCTGGCATATGGTCTGAGTGTGCGTGTACTTGCCTGAATGTGCCGACCTATATGTGCACGCAGGTTGAGTTTTAGCTACTGGGCTCGGCGGTTCAGTCGCCCTCTCCCTCCCTATCTACCTACTAGCCTCATCCCTACCTACCTACTAGCCTCATCCCTGTCATTCCAACCCGTTTCTTAAACTTGTTCGATAGTCTAGGCTTATGTGGATGCTGAATCATAGGTTTTCCAGAGTTTCAAAGTATGGAATCGACTCGCCTATCTGATTTCTGTCTCATAGAATTCTATAATGTTTGTGAGGGAGACGTTGTTGTCCCTGAACCACTTCTGAAGTTTAGTCATAATGGCCATTCTCTCCAGATGTTCTCTAATCTCTTTCGTACGGCCTCTTCCATCACCATGGATCACCAGCCTCTTTGGGCAGAGTTTCTTTCACCCTATGCCCCTGTTACCTAGCAGTAAAATAGGTACCTGGGTGTTAGTCAGCTGTCACGGGCTGCTTCCTGGGGGTGGAGGCCTGGTCGAGGACCGGGCCGCGGGGACACTAAAGCCCCGAAATCATCTCAAGATAACCATGCATGTATGGTACGCTGGTTTTCAGCGTGCGTAAGTGCGCAAATGAGCGCAGTTGCGCTCTTGCGTTCGTGTATGTATATACATGTGCACATGTGTGCGCGGGTGTTCATATGGCGGTGTTCTGCATGACTGAGTATGGCCCACCCACTTACACCCTCCCTCTCCCTCCCCCCACTTCAATAGTCGACATCCTCTAAGCTCCCGATAGGGCAAGGTAGAATAGCTGCGTAGTGACATAATGATTCTACTCCCTCAGCCTCTTCGTTTAATCCACCCGGTTGATGGGGTTCAGGGAGTTCTTGTACTCGCCCGGCCTGAGCTTGGGGAGTAGAACAACTCCCAGAACCCCATCAACCAGGTACATTAAACGAGGAGTGAGATTGCATTCGTAACTGCGCGGTTTGTGTCCTCGCCTCACTCTCTCACTTTCCTCAGATTGCATGTCCCCCTGTCACCCTCCTCCTCCTCCATTGCACTGCATGACATTTGATCTCGCTTCCTCATACGACAACATCCTCCTCCTCATCTCCTCTACTGCATCACTCCTCAAGTCCTGCCCCTCTGGTTCTCGATCCAATCTCCCTCCTTTACTGACCCCCAATCCCTGCCGTGCTGACCCAATCGTTAATACTGTTCCTTACTGACGAATCATAATTTTACTGATACCTGATCATTATCACAAAAACTAAAGGTTAGAATGGTTGTAATTAGTGCGTTATCACGAAATAGGTTTTGTCAAGTTTAACGCATTACTACCAAAAAAAAATGAAGATAGCACAATGTTGTCATAATGATAACGTCTCCACCACCACCATCCATCCCCCCACTCACGCTATCCTCCCCACACCCCCATCCTTGCCTCACATTTACATCCTTAACTCCATTAACTATTAACCCACATTTCCCTGCGCCACTCGACAGAACATCCTAACAATGGCACCCACAAAATCACCCCCTCCTACCCTAGCACTCACTCCCTACTAGGTGGGTACTTCCTCACAATCCCACCCTACATTCCCCGCTCTTGGCTAGGCTACCCACTCACTCATAGGCTATCGGGGCCAACTCAAGCCTTTTTAAGCTTGTGTAAAGGAGGAAATGTATATGTTTATCTCTCAGAATGTTCGGTAATATGTTTATTGCTTGTGATGTGTGTCTATGTATGTATTAACACGATGTACTGAACGGGGTGAGAATAGCTTGAGCTGCCTCATCCCGTGTATTTTACCTCAAACTTATTTCAATTTCAAGCTCCATATATAATCTCGTCTATGAAAGACCCACTTTTGATCAAGACTGAGTTTTCCTGAAACGGACACCACACCTTTTCCTTACCTAAAATAAACGTGTGACGGTAAAGCATTGGTGTTCGGCTGTTTCAAAAGCTAGGGGCTGGGCCTCGTCACATTAAAGAAAAAAAAAAGAGAAAAAGCTGGAACTTTCGTCTGTGGTAAGGTAATGGGAAGACACACAAAACACAAGTAAATTTAACAATGAAATTTGAATTACGTTAGAAAAGCAAGACATAAATAAAGTTAAACATAAAATATACAAGGCAAGTCAACAAACAAAATAATAAGAATAATCACTGGCAAATGAAAAGTTACGTTAAGACAAGTGAGTTATAGCAAAATAAATAATAATAATGCTGGAATATTGGCTTTGAGCTGCCACCTCCCTTAGTACACGAAAGCCAAGGCTTAGTCTACCAACGAGAGATGTCAACTGCAAGGAGCACTGGGATATTCTGACGACTCTGGGCCACTGCAGCCCAGACATCAACTTGTGGCGGAGGGTGGAGGGCAGGTGCGACGGGACACCAGCCAATCAGCGACAGGCAGGCAATGGACAAGCAGTTTGCCGGTTTACGGTGGCGGTGGCGAGCAGGTGTGCCGGTGTGCTGGATACGTTTTGCTCTCTGGGCAAAACGTTTTGGAGATACTTGCTGGATATATCTTCTATATTATCTGTTGTTGTTACGTACTTTGAAGGGAAGAGCAGGCTCAATCTCTCTTGAAAGAGATTATCGTCACAAACGAAAAATAGAAATAGTCCGGAGCTATTCCCTCTTTTTCCATACCACCACCCTAATAATCTCCCCCTCTTAGCCTCACCATTCACCTCGATCAATTCCTCAATTCCCTCCTTTCCCCCCCCCCAAATTTGATCAGACCAGAGGATCCTATAAGAGCCATCTGCTCCCCCTCTTGAGCAGCTCCCAAGAGAGGAGGTCGCCAGCTTCCTCTACTTCCCTCTTGAGGCTGCAGTAGGCACTAAAAACCCCTACCGGCATGAAAATTGTGGTTTTCAATTTTCATTTATCAATTTTCGATAGGTTAGGTGGGTTTAAAACAAGAGTAACGATGACGTTAGAAGTGTACATTGGTTTTAGACTCGGCTGACATTGGTGAATAAGTAGTAAGCTTGTGCTTGCCTGGGGGGGGGGGGTTCCCGGTCAAGTAGCGTCAATATTTGCGTCAATATGGTTACGACTGCGTCAATATGGTTACGACTGCGTCAATATCTGCGTCAATATGATTACGACTGCGTCAATATGGTTAAGACAGCGTCAATGTCAGCGTTAATACGCTAGGTTGGGAGTTCATAGCGGTAGGGGGTGGTCATTTTGGATGGTTAATTGGGTCGTTACTTGCAGGTTGGAGATGTAGGTTGATAGAGAGTCGGCTGGTAGATAAATGGACCCGATTAATGGTGGGTAGTTGCGATGGTTCGAAGGGACAGTGTTCAATGAGGGGGACAGGGGACAGGGGAGGGGTATGAGGATAGAACATACACATGCATGGCTAGCCAGGACGCGGAGAGGTGAAGGGGAAAATCGGTTAGAGGATAGCGTTAAAGTTTATACATTTGTACAGCATAGCCTATTGCATAGGCCTACCATTACGTAGCCTAGCATGCATGCCTGAAATTCTACCTTGGGAGAACTGGAAGCGTTGCCCACAGTTCTGTTTTCAGAACTATGTGCATAATATACATTAACAATGCTGGTGTTAAGAGAAATGGGCCATTTTGGAAATCGGCTTCGAAATGGATGGGGGTGTCCCATTTTTTAATATTTTTTTATCTTTATTTAAGAAAATACAATATAAGTTACATATACATAAGTTTTACAAGGCAATTGAAAGCGTCTGACTCGACGAGCACATGAATACTTTAATAGTATTTAATATTAATGGCAAATGATTGATTGATGAAGATTAAGCCACCCAAGAGGTGGTATGGGCATGAATAGCCCGTAATAGTGGCAAATGGCGTTAGATATAATGAACAAATCCACAAGGGCTGTGACGAGGATTCGAACCTGCGTCCGGGAGCATCCCAGACATTAGGTAGTGGGCGTTAGATATAATCACCTTAGCAAATTTACACAATCTAACAACCGAATGGTTAAGCTTCGTTAAAGTTCACACTAGGCTAGATATCAGCTAGCATAGTATTTGCATGGCTAACTTTCACACTAGGCTAGATATCAGCTAGCATAGTATTTGCATGGCTAACTTTCACACTAGGCTAGATATCAGCTAGCATAGTATTTGCATGGCTAACTTTCACACTAGGCTAGATATCAGCTAGCATAGTATTTGCATGGCTAACTTTCACACTAGGCTAGATATCAGCTAGCATAGTATTTGCATGGCTAACTTTCACACTAGGCTAGATATCAGCTAGCATAGTATTTGCATGGCTAACTTTCACACTAGGCTAGATATCAGCTAGCATAGTATTTGCATGGCTAACTTTCACACTAGGCTAGATATCAGCTAGCATAGTATTTGCATGGCTAACTTTCACACTAGGCTAGATATCAGCTAGCATAGTATTTGCATGGCTAACTTTCACACTAGGCTAGATATCAGCTAGCATAGTATTTGCATGGCTAACTTTCACACTAGGCTAGATATCAGCTAGCATAGTATTTGCATGGCTAACTTTCACACTAGGCTAGATACCAGCTAGCATAGTATTTGCATGGCTAACTTTCACACTAGGCTAGATATCAGCTAGCATAGTATTTGCATGGCTAACTTTCACACTAGGCTAGATATCAGCTAGCATAGTATTTGCATGGCTAACTTTCACACTAGGCTAGATATCAGCTAGCATAGTATTTGCATGGCTAACTTTCACACTAGGCTAGATATCAGCTAGCATAGTATTTGCATGGCTAACTTTGAAATTGATCTAAGAGTAATTTCAAACTCTAAAACCAAGGGACGATGCATGAATGTCTTCAAAGGTTTTCATGTTAATAGTCAAAGTTGTAGAAATGTTTCGTTAATGATATTGTGCACTATTACTTTACTTTACCCCGTAATTCAATGGGTTTACAAGAGACTGACTGGTCTATGGGTTCGACTCCTTTGTAGAATAAGACGTTTTGTCCCGTTTCTTTACACCTGATGCTTCTGTTCGCCCAGCATCAAGTGAAATAATAACTGTTGTACTTTGTATCTCGCAGGAATTCTAATCATTGATCTAGGACACTTGTTCCCAAACTTAGGACACTGGATTAGGCCTATCCCAAGTATACCTATAATCTCGAATGTTCTATATATATAATGTTTGATAAATATAACATTATTAAATGTACTGACAAAGGTTTTCTTCATTTACAGGTGAGTGTTGGAGATAGTGTGGTTCTTCAGGTCAGTGAATGACTGACTGAAGGTCAGTGGGCGTCTTCTGGGGTCAGTGAGAGGTCACGTGACCTATCCCTTGCCTGTGATTGGTCACGTAATGTGAAAACCGAAGATGACATACTCTAATACGCGCCATTTTGTTTGTACACTAGGCCTAAATAATTTCATAATTCAACACTGTTTCATGTTAAATACTTTGTTAAACAAACCTGTCTTTTTGAAGCTACGCGTGAAGGGAAATTCCTAGATTAAGACTCAAAGGAGCAGAAATGGGCCAAGATTACTGGTTTGTCGATCTGTGAGGGTATCTATGGCTTGTCAGTCTGAGATATCTGAGGTCTGAAACATACCGGATACCACATGAGGTGGGGATTGTTTCAAGCGTGGGTTAGACGTGTTTAAGGATGAGTTTGGGTGGATATATATATAGGAGCCGCCTCATATGAGCCAACGTGGCTTCTCCTATATTGTTTATACGTTTATATCCGGTAAATGTGTCTTAGTATGTGGCTCGGAATATTATACTCCAGATGAGGATATGTAGATGTTTCACCAGGTGAACGAGTAGCTTCACAGATGACACACACAGTACAAGGGTACTCCACCTAGTGGACCCATTCTCTCTCCACGAAAGATAAATTACAAACGTACACAAGTTTCCCATTAAGGTGATGTGGGGTGCCCAGTCGAGGTCCTGCCTCGGGGCCACGAACTGCTCGAGGATATGTCTTACTTTACCAAGTTTTGAGTTAGCGATGGATGAGAGAGAAGGATGGAAAAACTCCAGTGGCCTTCTGCGTCTGCGGGCAGAGAGGTCTAGTGGCTTGCATCTGGTGCGTTTATAAAGAGAGTTCTGTGGTGTATTTGTTCCTGACATTGTGGATATAGTTAGCTGACACTTCAACAATGCATTACACTGCAGGCGAGGAGTCACAATAACGTGGCTGAAGTATGTTGACCAGACCACACACTAGAAGGTGAAGGGACGACGATGTTTCGGTCCGTCCTGGACCATTCTCAAGTCGATTGTGGACTGGACCATTCTCACAATCGACTTGAGAATGGTCCAGGACGGACCGAAACGTCGTCGTCCCTTCACCTTCTAGTGTGTGGTCTGGTCAAAATGCCTTACACTTTTTGGCTACATATATGCAGTTTCAATACATCAGAGTCCATTTCAGATTAAGTTCAGATTCATTTAGATGTTTTTATTAGAGCTGAATCTATCGTTAGGTTCATTTAATCTCCATTGGGTTCTTTTGGGTTTTCATGTTTGGGCCTCGGTCTAAATTTCACAATCTACGCATTGGGTTTCTCTGGGTCAATTTGAGCGGCATTTTGGGTTCGTGTGACATCCAGTTCTGAGCTTTGGGTTCATTTGAGTTCCATTTAGTCCATCTAAACCCCAGAACGCATGATGAGTGACTCATCTGAGTCTCGTGTGATTATCCTCAGTCTCATGTGAGTCTAGGTATCATTGATACCTCTTACCAGGTATCGAGAACCCCTTACCACCACCTCATCCCCTCCCGAACTTTGACGTGGTGTCAATGGCTCGGGTCAGGATAGCAGGTACGGTTGACAGAGAGTCTGAAACTAATAACCAGCTTTTGGAAGTTGGGGAAACAGAGGGCTGCAGGCCGGGCATGGGGAGTAGAACAACTCCAGAGAACATCCAGGTAATCTGGAGACCTAGGGCTAGATTCACGAAAGCATTTACGCAAACACTTACGAACCTGTACATCTTTTCTCAATCTTTGGCGGCTTTGTTTACAATTATTAAACAGTTAATGAGCTCCGAAGCACCAGGAGGCTGTTTATAACAATAACAACAGTTGAATGGGAAGTTTTCATGCTTGTAAACTGTTTAATAAATGTAACCAAAGCCGTCAAAGATTGAGGAAAGATGTACACGTTCGTAAGTGATTGCGTAACTGCTTCGTGAATCTGGCCCTAGTATTTAGCCGTTTAGACAGGCTGGTTGCCGGTATATAATACTGAATAGCGTTGGATATATACTGAAGCATTGAACTACACAATCACATTCGTATGATTTTCTATCAATGAGGCAATCCACTGTGGCTATGAGGCGAGTAGGTGGTTGCCAATGCTTTGGTCAAGGGTTCGTATCGCCTACACAGCCCCAGTGGATTTTCTCAATGGATTACACGTTTCTTGAAACCGCCTTTAATCTGGATAACAAGTCCCCCTGTACCTAGTAATCAGCGGCGTGGTAAATGCTATTTAAGGCCTATTAAAGCAGCTTATAGGGCCGTGAAAATTAAATGAACTACGTCTTTGAAAAGAAATGAATGTGAAATTGGGATTTGATATTTTTGAGCCGAACTTTGACATTAATGTGTACAGTTCTTGCCATAAGGGATTTCTGCGGCTTTGTAGTTGGTCTGTCGGGCACCTGTGTGTCGGGCACCTGTGTGTCGGGCACTTGTGTGTCGGGCACCTGTGTGTCGGGCACCTGTGTGTCGGACACCTGTGTGTCGGGCACACACAGAGAGGGGGAGGGGGGTGAGAGAGGGGTAGAGTTAGATAGGTAGAGAAATGGTAGATTCTATTATATTGTATATAGTTTTTTCCTCTATTTACACCATTACCAAAAGTTTTGTCTTTTATTTTTGTGTTCGGAGTCACTGCTTCGGTCCAGAACTTTCACTGCACAAGCAGCTGGTCCTGTCACTGCCGAGCGGGAAAGTTTTTTGAAAGTTGTCTTGGAAAAAGTAATGGCAGGTCCAAACCTGCCTCGACCAAGCCCTAGTTAGTAGCGGCCTTCTGCTCGACCAGTTTGGCTGTTAGCATGCCATACCGATGACTATGATGCTGGCGATGAATAGAGTGATGATTTGATGACTGATTAAGACCTTTTGTGTCCCTTTGTAATTTGTTTTTTAAGGGCTTGCACTTAAGGGTGAGTGTGGAGTGCACTCGGAAAATGAGTATAGGGTGCAGGGTTACCGTCCGATGATCCTTAAAAGGTGTTGATAAAATGCAGGTTATCTCGCGTCCCTATAAACAGAAGATTACTACTTACAACAACCATTTGTTTGGTCATTCCTGGAGTTGTTTACAAGGTCCTCTTGTAAACATTCTGCTCTCTCTCCCTCTTTTGGTTTTTAAGCTTAAAAATCGGAACCTAACCCAACCAATTACGGAAATCCCTATTACGTGTGTGTGTGTGTGTGTGTGTGTGTGTGTGTGTGTGTGTGTGTGTGTGTGTGTGTGTGTGTGTGTGTGTGTGTGTGTGTGTACTCACCTAGTTGTGCTTGCGGGGGTTGAGCTCTTGCTCTTTGGTCCCGCCTCTCAACCGTCAATCAATAAGTGTACAGGTTCCTGAGCCTATTGTGTGTGTGTGTGGGGGGGGGGGGGGTCAGGCATGCCTACAGGTGTGTGTGCAGGTGTGGTGACCTACAGAGCTCGTGTGCTTACACCTATCAACAGTAGTTTATTATGCACCCCATACCTATCCTGTGGGCAGTAGAGGGCTACAGAGGCACATAATGGGTTCAGGAATCGAACTCCACAATTCCTTTAGCTAAGCAACTTGCCTATCAACAGCCGAGCTACGTGGGGGCCACTGTTTGGTTAGGTCTGTAGTGGGGTTATTCCGGCCGGCTGGCTCTCAATAGGTGAGGTGGAGCGATGGCTCTTCTACCAGCCCACCACCACCACCACCACCACCACCACCACTACCACCAGCCACGGGGAAATGTTCTGCTCGAATTACCAACGTCAGGGCACGCGTAATCCCTCTCACTCTACAGGATTTGATTTGATTTCTTCAAGTATATGTGTGTGTGTGTGTGTGTGTGTGTGTGTGTGTGTGTGTGTGTGTGTGTGTGTGTGTGTGTGTGTGTGTGTGTGTGTGTGTGTGTGTGTGTACTCACCTATATGTACTCACCTATATGTGCTTGCAGGATCGAGCATTGACTCTTGGATCCCGCCTTTCTAGCTATCGGTTGTTTACAGCAATGACTCCTGTCCCATTTCCCTATCATACCTAGTTTTAAAAGTATGAATAGTATTTGCTTCCACAACCTGTTCCCCAAGTGCATTCCATTTTTCTACTACTCTCACGCTAAAAGAAAACTTCCTAACATCTCTGTGACTCATCTGAGTTTCCAGTTTCCACCCATGTCCCCTCGTTCTGTTATTATTACGTGTGAACATTTGATCTATTTCCACTTTGTCAATTCCCCTGAGTATTTTATATGTCCCTATTATATCTCCTCTCTCCCTTCTTTTCTCTAGTGTCGTAAGGTTCAGTTCCTTCAGCCGCTCTTCATATCCCATCCCTCGTAGCTCTGGGACAAGCCTCGTCGCAAACCTCTGAACCTTCTCCAGTTTCTTTATGTGTTTCTTCAGGTGGGGGCTCCATGATGGCGCGGCATACTCTAAGACGGGTCTCACGTAGGCAGTGTAAAGCGCCCTAAAAGCTTCCTCATTTAGGTTTCTGAATGAAGTTCTAATTTTCGCCAGTGTAGAGTACGCTGCTGTCGTTATCCTATTTATATGTGCCTCAGGAGTTAGATTAGGTGTCACATCCACTCCCAGGTCTCTTTCTCGAATCGTTACAGGTAGGCTGTTCCCCTTCATTGTGTACTGTCCCTTTGGTCTCCTGTCACCTGATCCCATTTCCATAACTTTACATTTACTGGTGTTAAACTCCAGTAGCCATTTCTCTGACCATCTCTGCAGCCTGTTTAAGTCCTCTTGGAGGATCCTACAATCCTCGTCTGTCACAACTCTTCTCATTAATTTTGCGTCATCTGCAAACATCGACATGTATGATTCCACTCCTGTAAACATATCATTTACGTAAATTAGAAAGATGATTGGTCCCTGTGTGTGTGTGTGTGTGTGTGTGTGTGTGTGTGTGTGTGTGTGTGTGTGTGCGTGTGTGCGTGCGTTTTATACGTTGAGTTTTTCTTCCTGCAGTTCAATTAATCCCCCAATGGCACCTCCTGCTTCACCCCCAGTATGGTGGCATCTGAGGTAGCGGAATGGGCTGACTCTCAAGGTTATTTGTTCGAACAGATGACGCCTGCGCGCCGGGGTGACATTGCTATACCTGCCTGAGAAGGCTTTGTTGCTTTCCCTGGGCTGGTTAATAGATTCCGGATGGTGGTGATTTCTTGAGTAGTTCCCTCTGGTTGTTGGAGCAGCCTGTAGGCCCCCCCCCCCCCCCACACCTGAGACCTGGAACTTTAAGAACAAGAGGTCATAGATTTAAACTAGCTAAACACAGATGCCAAAGAAATGTAAGAAAATTCACTTTCGCAAACAGAGTGGTAGACGGTTGGAACAAGTTAGGTGAGAAGGTGGTGGAGGCCAAGACCGTCAGTAGTTTCAAAGTGTTATATGACAAAGTGCTGGGAAGACGGAACACCACGAGCGTAACTCTCATCCTGTAACTACACTTAGGTAATTACACACACACACCTACCTACCTTTCTTCCTTCCATCCTCGATATCCCGCTTGGTCAGGCATATCTTGCAGGGTATTGTATATTTTTGTTCCAAGAAGTCACTTTGGTTCCGGTAATATTTCTTAAGCTTGCTGAGAAAATATTTTAAACAGCTGTGGACCTCTGATGTTTATCCAATGTTATCTGTGTCTTTGGCACCTCTGATCTTCACTGGCTCTATTTTGCATTTCCTTCCATATCGTTCACTCCAGTATGTTGTTACTTTGGGATCTGGCCCTCCCGAATGTTCCACGTATATATTATGTAATTCCTCTTGTCTCCTTTCCAGAACGGACTTTTTTGAGAGCTTTGAGACGGTCTCAATAGTTTAGATTTTTATAGTGTGTGTGTGTGCCGTATATGTTATCTGTATTCCCTCTATTACGGAAATCCCTCCTGCTCTGAAAGGGAAATAGAGCACTGAGCAGTATTCAAGGCAGGACAGCAGCAGTGATTTGAACAACATGGGTATTGTGATGGGACCACTGGGTTTGAAGGTTTTGGTTTTTTTAGCCGATGCTGTATTTGTTTTATGTTCTCTAAACGTTAGGTCGTCAGAGACCCTTATTTCCAGATTCTGTACGAGTTGTTTTCCTACTATAAAGAGATGTGGTTGTGTCTTACATCCTGTATTGTTAGTTCATTTTTCTATTCCAAAGTACCTGGAATTGAGCACTGTGAAACCTCATGTTATTTTCCGTTGCCCAATCGAATACTTTATTAATGTCAGCTTGTAGTTTTGCAGTGACTTCTGCAGGAGTGATTTTCATGCTGATTTGTCGTGTGCAATGGACGACACGAAGCTGTGGCTTGTATTTTTGTCTGCATCTCGTATGGGAATGAGAAAAGGCAGTGGTACAAGGACTGTGTCCTGAGGTACAGAGCTTTTCACGGCTTGGACTTGATTTTGGTTGACCGACAGTCACTCATTGCATTCTGGTTGACAGGAAATTGAGTATTCATCGTCATACTTTATACATTATTGCTATTGAGAGCATTTTATGAAATATCACTCCCTAATCACACAAAATTGCATTGCAAAATTTCATGTATACCACATCTGCATTTGTTTTTATCTTTCTGATGCTTTGGTGATTGTCATAGTGGTTGAGTAACTGCGGAAGGCATCATCTTGTTCTAAATCTATGTTGACCCAGAGTTGATACCTGCTTGATGGGGTTCTGGGAGTTTTTCAACTCCCAAATCCCGGCCCGAGGCCAGGCTTGACTTGTGAGAGCTTGGTCCACTAGGCTGTTGCTTGGCCCACAGTTCTCCATATAACTGGTGATCTGACTCGTAATCACTTGTACAAAACTTAGGCGATGTTCGTGCCTCTGGTCTATAATTGTTAGCCAATGCTTTGCGTGTGTGTGATACTTGGTGTAGTGGAGCTATATCTGCTGATTCAAGCGCTTCTGGTATCTCCCGTGTCCAAGCACTTTCTCCAAACACTGTGAGCGCTCCTGGTACTGACACTTTACATTTCTTTATAAATATGGTGTTGCAGATGTGCAAACAAGAGTCCAGTGGTGTCTGAGATGGCAGGGTAGGGCAAGAGGGGGGAGAGGGGGGGGGGCTGTGGTTTCATCAGTGCATGATTGGCTGGAATCCAGGTGCGTCTGGGAGGGGTGGACTGGAGTGGACAGGGACGATGGGAAGGGTGGGAGAGAGGGGATGGGGTGTAGTGAAGGTGATGGGGTGGGGGGGGGGTACGGGGGAGGGGGCCATGGACCACTTCACATTTTAAGCTTAACTTTATGCCCAAGTGTGTGTGGGGGGGGGGGGTAGCGGTGTGGCAAGACTGAAATCGTGAGGTGTTTTGCAACTTAGTTGTAATTAACTTCATTGTCAAATGACCAGTTTGGGTGTCTGTGTTGCAAGCCGGAATGTGCAAGTGTTGGAGCATGATAGCTGATGATAGCGGGGGGTCTCACGGCCAGAGATATCTTTTAGTTCTCTGGGTGAAGAAATAGTTTTGCAGGCGATGAGTCACAATAACGTGGCTAAAGTAAGTTGACCAGACCACACACTAGAAGGTGAAGGGACGACGACGACGTTTCGGTCCGTCCTGGACCATTCTCAAGTCGATTGTGAATGGTCCAGGACAGAATGTCAAGTCGACACAATCGACTTGAGAATAGTCCAGGACGGACCGAAACGTCGTCGTCCCTTCACCTTCTAGTGTGTGGTCTGGTCAACAAAACAAATAGCTTTAATTGCTTATCTTAACCCTGGTAGAGGCACACAATAGTTTAGCTGATCTGTCTTCCCGTCTCCAGGTATCAGACACATATGAAGAGAACGCCATGTTATGCTGAAACTTTTAAAACCTCTTTGAACCTAAAACAAAGTATGATTGATACTGAAATTGAGCAGAGGAGCCAACTAACAACTACTTGTAATTGTGTGCGAGAGCTAGAGAAAGGATTTATGTATGATCATAAGAGTTCAAATTCCATTTTGTTATTGGATTATGTAGCTTGAGTGAAGCAAACTAAAAAGATTGTTGTTTAGATGTAATGTATCTGAGGAATGACTACGTATTGACTTTTAAAACTTATATATTTAATGTAATCGACCTCGGCTGTTGTTGTGCTGTTAGAGTAATGTATATTTAAATGTTTATATATTGCCCCGAAGGGAAGGACTCGAGTTTGTATCCTTGTGTATGTTTGAATTATTTATATACAAGAGTTGTTACATTCTTGTACAGCCATTAGTACGCATAGCGTTTCTGGCAAGTTCTTAATCCTATGTTCCCTGGAATGTGACCCCACCAAGTTGTTCAACATCCGGGTACCCATTTGACTGTTGGGTAAACAGAGTTAAGGATTGACGCCCAGTAAATCCTTCCCCGGCCAGATAGGTCTATAATTGTTTTTATCGTATGTGTTATCTCTATGGAGTGGTGCTATCTCAGTTGTTATAAGTATGTCGGGATAACACCAGTATTTAGTGTTAGATACTGTCTAATGATTCCCCGTCTTCAAAGAAAATGTTTAATGTTTGTGAAAGTGGTTTTTGCAACTGATGATGACTGGAATTCCTGGAATGTGAAGCTGATGCAGAGTGCATGGGTATACGGTTATGGCTCCCATAACCCAAACCACCACTACTCCCACAACTACCACCCTTTCCAACTCTAATCAGCACCCCCATCCATAACCAGCTTCGCCCTCCTAGTACGCCCCAACCCTGAAATCCCGTCCTAGCTCCCTCTGTAATCTTCCACTCACGCCCACGTACCTGGAAGAACATGTTTGGCTATGTTGAGAGGTGTGTTGAGGGAGGTATGTGGGGGAGGGCAACGGGTGTGGCAGGTTTGGGGGGTGGTGAAGCGTGTGTGTATAGACTAAGGATGAATACCCTCTTGCATCTAGACTGCTAGGTATAAACCAGTGCGCCATAGTTAAATCTATCCAACGCCTGAATACTAGTCCAAAACGGGGTACAATAAGTCTTTAAATAACTTGAGGGAAGGATTTAGTCAAGACAAGAGTGAGAGATTACTGGAAATACCATCCGAAGCACCAGAATGTCCGCGCGCATTGGCGGGAAAAAAAGTCAGTTGAGACAAAGCTGCCAAATACTACCAGAAAATGTATTAAAAACCCCGCCAAACATACTGAGAATATCGACCAAGAGTATACAAATGTTAGTCTAAGCGCACAGAACACTCTGGATAATTGTGGCCGAGATGCTAGAGTAAATAGCAAACGGAAACATCAGAGACTCCGGGGGATAGTTCTCGACAATTTTACCTTAAAACGCCTAAAGCACTCGAGATAAACACATATTTAACAAGTGTGTGTTAAGCAAGCCAGTACAGCCGCCTCCAGAAGCTGTGTTGATGAAATTATATATTGTATTTATTTATTCGTTTTAGTTAAGAACGATGTGTAAATATACACAACTGATATGAAGTTACAAGTAGCGGTTGTTATTCAAATTCAAATTTGTTTTCAGGTAAAAGTACTTCAAGTAAAAGTACATACATAGCTGAAGAGTTAGAAACATAACGTTGGATTTATAAATTGAAATTGAATTTGAAATAAGTTTATTGAGGTAAAATACACACAAATGGATGAGGTACCTCAAGCTATTCTCACCCCGTTCAGTACATCGTGTTAATACATACATAGATACACATCACAAACAATAAACATATTACCAAACATTCTGAGAGATAAACATATAGTAGATAGAGCTAGTACATATAATACCTAAAACCACTAATACGCATAGCGTTTCGGACAAAGCTATTAAACCCGTTCCAGTAGCCTCATAAGGGACTTCAAAGCCGAATGATTCAGTGTTCCTTTATAAATATCGCTGTATGCAATACCTCTAATAATTCAGAGGTACACCATCAATACAGCGCGCCAAATTACAATAACTTAGTGGTAGCGGAAACAGCAGAAGATGCTACGTTACAGCTGGAAGATATTGGAGCTCATAGTCAGGTGTAGAATATCTAGTCACGTGGGCTTCCCACTCTCTCGTCTCCCATTCCAAGAGCTCCTCGTTGTTTAAGATCCAGCTACTGGGAACAAAAAGTTGCATGTAGCACGGGCTATGGTGAACCCTTAAGGGGACTTCCCTGGCACAGGAGCAGGGGAAGTAACCGTCCGGCCGGTCGATAGAGCTTCGCCTTCACACACATGGGGTACATGGTTCGAGTCTCCTAGAACCTAGGTGAATGGGACGATAGGTGTAATAAGGAGGTTGGCAAGATTGCGTGAACCAGTTCTGGTGGGGTGGGGGGAGGGAGGTATCACGTGACATGGCTTAGGCTCCACGTTAGACTACTCAATCCTAATATCGTCACTCTCCCAACTCATTATGTAAGGTTGTTAACTCGTGGATTACCTGGTTACGATGCCCTAATATCAGTCAGATATTAGCCTAATATCAGCCAGATATTAGCCTAATATCAGCCAGATATTAGCCTAATATCAGCCAGATATTAGCCTAATATCAGCCAGATATTAGCCTAATATCAGCCAGATATTAGCCTAATATCAGCCAGATATTAGCCTAATATCAGCCAGATATTAGCCTAATATCAGCCAGATATTAGCCTAATATCAGCCAGATATTAGCCTAATATCAGCCAGATATTAGCCTAATATCAGCCAGATATTAGCCTAATATCAGCCTAATACTTCGCCTCCTCCAGAATCTTAGCAGAGGGGGAAAAATAAAATAGCCGGCCCTGGTTGGTAAACCTTGATCATGGCGGCTTTGCTTACATTTATGAAACAGTTTGGGAGATCCGAGGCACCAAGAGGTTTACAAGTAAACTAACTTTAGCTTTGTGAAGTTTAGAATCTTGTAAACTGTTTATTAAATGTAAACACAGCCGCCGTGATTAGAGAGATACACGCAGATTGTGTTATTTGATAAATCATTCCTCGCTTACCCTGGTCAAGCTGCTTGAACACAGTAGAGAGGGAGGGGTCATGTGTTTTTGGGTACCAGGTGGAGATGGACAGGGCATTTTGGGTACCAGGTGGAGAGGAACAGGGCATTTTGGGTACCAGGTGAAGAGGAACAGGGCATTTTTGGTACCAGGTGGAGAGGAACAGGGCATTTTGGGTACCAGGTGGAGAGGAACAGGGCATTTTGGGTACCAGGTGGAGAGGAACAGAGCATTTTGGGTACCAGGTGGAGAGGAACAGAGCATTTTGGGTACCAGGTGGAGAGGAACAGAGCATTTTGGGTACCAGGTGGAGAGGAACAGGGCATTTTGGGTACCAGGTGGAGAGGAACAGGGCATTTTGGGTACCAGGTGGAGAGGAACAGGGCATTTTGGGTACCAGGTGGAGAGGAACAGGGCATTTTGGGTACCAGGTGGAGAGGAACAGGGCATTTTGGGTACCAGGTGGAGAGGAACAGGGCATTTTGGGTACCAGGTGAGGAGGGGCATGTTTCTGGACTCCCTACTGTGAAAAAATATGGAACAACAGTATAGTCAAATATAAATATCATGTTCTAGATTTTATTACATCTGTTATTACGAGGTATTTAGCGAGGCTTTTAACTAAACTAGAATTGTCGACACAAGAATTAAATTAAATATATTTTTACATTAGTTTCTGATTTGACAACTGTGATGATTTTTGAATCATCGATAACTGTAGCTTTTAGTTCTCAAACTGGAGTATATAGTATTTAATTATATATCATTTTGTTATGACTTTCTCCTATGTAAATAATTGACTGTAAATGTGTAAACTAACAATTATAAATATACAAACATTTACGAGTGAAATATTTGAATATGAATAATTTCATATCGCATGGTACACATAGCACTGGAAGCTTATTAAAATAAAATAAAACTGGATGAATTTTTGTATTCGTAGTGTTGGCTGCTGTATAAATGTTGTCTAGATTAAGTGATGTGTAATACAATCCCCAAAGTGTAATTACCTAAGTGTAGTTACAGGATGAGAGCTACGCTCGTGGTGTCCCGTCTTCCCAGCACTCTGTCATATAACGCTTTGAAACTAGTGTGAGGGTGTGAGTATTCAGTTTAGGCCTTGAGATGATTTCGGGGCTTTAGTGTCCCCGCGGCCCGGTCCTCGACCAGGCCTCCATCCCCAGGAAGCAGCCCGTGACAGCTGACTAACACCCAGGTACCTACAAAGCCAGGTAGATGCCGTTGTCAAAACTTTAAAAAGATTACACGTTAACTGTCCACGGTCTGATATGCTCATCTAGTTTAACATTTAATTGCCTTAATGATTTAAAATCAGTATTTTTCGTGACAATTCGAATAATCATGTTAATTTCTATTTTACCATTTTCTTATTTTGTATTTATCAACTTGTATCTGTCAGTCAGTAGTGAGCTGTATTTTGTAAAGATTTGAAGCTAATGGTGTCCATTTTGTCCCTCTGGCGAGCGAGGGATAAGCCTAATGGTCCTACAGTCAGCATTAGGCTTCTCCATTTCGGTTCATTGTGCTATTTTTCAGATATATTCTGTTAAAAAAAACGTTGAAGGAATTTTTATACAACTTTGGATTTTAATAGTTTCATATTCATTCTACCTTAATATTGTCATGTTTATATTAGACCTACGTCAATGATTTTTGTATATAATAACGCTGTAGGCGTTCCATAAGGTATTAATTTTAACGCCATTTTTTTTCAAGGATTCCTACAAAATTAAAGTTTCTCATTATCTCGTTTCTATATATTACCTACAATGTTGCATTGTAACGATGTCCCAACTGCCAATTGGGGGCTTCTACTACCTTAGTTCTTCCTCCTTGCCTGCAGTTATATATATATATTGTGACGGTAAAGCGTTGGTGTTCGGCTGTTTCAAAAGCTAGGGGCAGGGCCTCGTCACATTAAAGAAGAAAAAGAGAAAAGCTGGAACTTTCGTCTGTGGTAAGGTAATGGGAAGACACACAAAACACAAGTAAATTTAACAATGAAATTTTAATTACGTTAGAAAACAAGACATGAATAAAATTGAGCATAAAATATAAAAGACAAGTCAACAAACAAAATAATAAGAATAATCACTGGCAAATGAAAAGTTACGTTAAGACAAGTGAGTTATAGCAAAGTAAATAATAAATGATGATGCCGGAATATTGGCTTCGAGCTGCCACCTCCCTTAGTACACGTAAGCCAAGGCTTAGTCTACCAATGAGAGATGTCACCTGCAAGGAGCACTGGAATATTCTGACGACTCTGGGCCGCTGCAGCCCAGACATCAACTAGTGGCGGAGGGTGGAAGGCAGGTGCGACGGGACACCAGCCAATCAGCGACAGGCAGGCGATGGACAAGCAGTTTGCCGGTTACGGTGGCGGGGGCGAGCAGGTGTGCCGGTGTGCTGGATACGTTTTGCTCTCTTGGTAAAACGTTTTGGAGATACTTGCTGGATATATCTTCTATATTATCTGTTGTAGTGACGTACTTTGGAGGGAAGAGCAGGCTCAATCTCTCTTGAAAGAGATTATCGTCACAATATAATATAATTTTTAGATATTTGCATTTCGTGGATCTTTGTAGGGGATGGGTTTAAGGTTAAGTAGAGATTGAATTTGCAACTATTTGCAATCGCCCACAATAATGCTATCCTTTATAATCCCACCACAATAGTATTGAAATCCGTCACGGTAACCTAAACCATTATTGCAACATTTCAGCGTACCGTACGGAGCTTGCAAACCTCCTGAAACTTATACCACTCTTGGAAACCCTCCACAGGCACCTAAACAGTTGTTGTCAAGAATGACTAATGGACAAAATAGGTCTCTCGTGATAAAACATTTTTTGTAAACAATGTCAATTTGTTATTCTTAAATTGAAGTGTAAGCAATGTTATATTTAGAAGAAAAAGGTCAATATTGATGATGCACTTGTGAGGTGATGGGTAATGCTTAGGAGAGTGGAATGTAAACATGGGACTCACTCCTCACCTTGCGGGGTTATCTTGAGGTTATCTTGAGATGATTTCGGGGCTTTTAGTGTCCCCGCGGCCCGGTCCTCGACCAGGCCTCCACCCCCAGGAAGCAGCCCGTGACAGCTGACTAACACTCGGGTATCTATTTTACTGCTAGGTAACAGGGGCATAGGGTGAAAGAAACTCTGCCCATTGTTTCTCGCCGGCGCCTGGGATCGAACCCAGGACCACAGGATCACAAGTCCCGCGTACTGTCCGCTCGGCTCCCCAAAGAGAGGTGTTGGTTTATGGGAATTATAGTGTATAACTAGACTAAAATGTTTATGGTATACGCGTTTATTTGGAGCTTTACCCGTAGAGGGTCTCTGGAGTTGTTCTACCGCCTCGAGCCTATCATTGTGGTCAAGGTCGACTTGTGGTAACTTGGTCCAACAGGCTGGCTGTTGCTTGGAGCTGCTCGCAGGCTCGCATATCCACTACAGCCTGGTTGGTCCGGTACTTCTTGCAAGAACTTGGCTAATTTGTTCTTGAAGTATACTTTCGCTTAATTTTCAAGTTTTCAGGCGTATCTCTCAATCTCAGGCAGTTCTTAACACACTCACTCTCATGCCTACCTTGAGGTTACCTTGAGGTGCTTCAGGGGCTTAGCGTCCCCGCGGCCCGGTCGTCGACCAGGCCTCCTGCTTGCTGGACTGATCAACCAGGCTGTTGGACGCGGCTGCTCGCAGCCTGACGTATGAGTCACAGCCTGGTTGATCAGGTATCCTTTGGAGGTGCTTATCCAGTTCTCTCTTGAACACTGTGAGGGGGGGGGGCCAGTTATGCCCCTTATGTGTAGTGGAAGCGTGTTGAACAGTCTCGGGCCTCTGATGTTGATAGTTCTCTCTTGAACACTGTGAGGGGTCGGCCAGTTATGTCCCTTATGTGTAGTGGAAGCGTGTTGAACAGTCTCGGGCCTCTGATGTTGAAACCTTTACATCCTTTCTCTAACACTGAATAGTTGCTCCTAAGCATTACGAAGTTACACACAGAAATCGCAATAAACGTGATATCCAATATGACCCTAACCTAACCTATCATGTCTACCACGCATAGAAAATGTAAATGTCTGTGAGCAGCTGTGTTTTATCGTACGTCATAGTTTCTTCGTTCTGGATTTTGATGTTAAAATGTGGTGTAGTATGTGTGAGAGGACGGGTTGAAGCGACAGTCTTGTTTCTTGCAGGGTCTGAGCTCAATCCCGATGCTCCGCTTAGATGGGTCCCAGTCCTTTTTGCTCAGTCCGCGTGTCCCAGCTAATATTATCCACGCACCCTTGCAAGTAATATAGTCACCTTGGCTTTGCATTTTCTCATAATTTCTCATTACTTAAAAGGAATTTTAAAATTCCTTTTATTTCAATTGAGTAATTTAACAGCGTTGTATATGTGGTTTCAGTCTTGATAGTTTCTTGGTTTCCATAACGTAGGAACTGGAACTTGTGTCTGCATTTAAACATATTTTTCCGTGACTTGATTACCGCACCAGATTGGAGTTTGCGGAGTCCTCCGTATTCTCTCGCGTGAAAATCGTAGCGTCATCTGGAAACGTTCGCCGAGAATGCCTTCCAGATGATCGGGATTAACAAGGAAGTTTGTAAGATTATTAAACAGGGTATAAAACTTAATTGGTAAAGTTGGCAGAATGTTGCGGTGAATGGCACTATTGGCCAAACAGATAAGATCATATCATGGGAAGCATTTTAACTTTGATTACAGCAAACGTGGATTTACACACACACACACACACACACACACACACACACACACACACACACACACACACACACACACACACACACACACACACACACACACACACACACAAATGTAGATATGATAGAGCCCAGTAGGCTCAGGAATCTGTACATCAGTTGATTGACAGTTGAGAGGCGGGACCAAAGAGCCAGAGCTCAACCCCCTCAAGCACAACTAGGTGAGTACACACACACACACACGCGCGCGTACGTTCGTTCGTGTAACCACCAGGTACCCATTCATTGCTGGGTGAACAGAGGCATGCAGTTAAGGATTTGCGCCTAGTCAATCCTCCCCGGCCAGGATACGAACCCAGACTATATAGTTCGCTAAGCGCAAGGGATGTTTGCGTCTTACCACTGCGCCACGGGGATTCAACATACATTTACACAAGTACTTACGAAACCTGTACATCTTTTCTCAATCTTTGCCATAAAACTATTTAAAGAGTTTCGAACCTTAATAGTCGAATGTTATTGTTGTAAACAGCCTTCTAGTGCTTCAGAGTTTATGAACTGTTTACATATATGTAAACTTAATAGTCGAATGTTATTGTTGTAAACAGCCTTCTAGTGCTTCAGAGTTTATGAACTGTTTACATATATGTAAACTTAATAGTCGAATGTTATTGTTGTAAACAGCCTTCTAGTGCTTCAGAGTTTATGAACTGTTTACATATATGTAAACAAAACCGTCAAAGGTTGAAGATGTACAGGTTTAGGTGAAGCTGCCTAAATGCTTGTTGAATCTAGGTAATTAAAATGTAAGTTCTAGACATCATAGTCTCATGAGACTATGGAGTTGGGCTCTGGTTATCGGTCTGGAGTGGCCTCTCCTGGGTGCTAAGCCAGGGTAGGTTGATACGGGGGGGAGAAGCTGTTACCCATGCAGCAGGTCCATGACGATTGTGCTTAAATAATAATAAATTATTCTTCCAGGGAGGGCTCCTTAGTACTTGAAATGAGGTAATTGTTATGTGCTAAACTACTCTACTGTACACTTTAAGGATTGTTGTGTGTGTGTGTGTGTGTGTGTGTGTGTGTGTGTGTGTGTGTGTGTGTGTGTGTGTGTGTGTGTGTGTGTGTGGGGGGGGTAATCGCCTGTCAATTATCTACGTCCATTCCAAGCTCATATTGGACTCTTGAAAAGTGGAATTTCCTGAATATATATTTTGTTTTGACGTACTGACAGTTTGATCATAGGTCATAAATACAGAAAGTCTTTGGTAATGATCTATTTGTCAATATATCACCAGTTTAAACATATAAACTGATGATAATACAGAAATGTATCCAATGGAGCGGTTAATTACTTTTTTTTAATGAATGAAATTTGAATATTTTGACGAACTTGAATCATGATTTAACGAAAAAAATGTTCATATTTGTTTGTTTTTAACTGATGTAATTTTCGAGGGACTAAGTTATGACGGCTCACCCGCCAAAAAGAATTTCAGTAAAAATAAATTAAATTTTTGAGTTTTTTTAACTCAATTTTTCAGCAAATTCTCTTCTTAAATTTTCCAATTTGTTTGAGAATCAGATGATTGATTGATTGATAAAGATTAAGCCACTCAAAAGGTGGCACGGGCATGAATAGCCCGTAAGTGGTGGGAGAATCAGATGTTTAACTCCGAGGAACGTATAGCGATATAGTTGTGTGTGTACGATATAGGAGTAGCCTTATATAGTGGTAAACAATAATTAATGTTTTTGAGAAATTATAATAGCATACAGCTTGTAATTAGTTTTATTATAACCTGATAACAATTATACAAAGAGTAATATATATCCATATATTACATTATATTATATATATACATTATACATATATACATTACATTATATGGATAATATATCCATATTAGTGACTGATATGCTCATGGGTATAAATTGTATATAATTGTTTTATGAAACATCACAAAATTATAATTGAGACATAATGACATAAAAAGCTTTAAATGCAAGTTTGTTTGTTTTATAACGAGCATTGTACATATTATATATTGTAAGAAATTACATTCTTTCCATCAGAATCTTGGGGATTAGTGCGGATCTTCCACAAGATTTAAAATTAAATATATAATAGTAACTCCTTAATAAGTTACAGAAAACGTGACATTCTGATGGCTGAATAGAAAACGTAATATTTGGGGGGATACTAAGGTAAATCTGAGATAAATGTGTTTTTGTCGCAGATGAGGTGCTGGAGGAAGGGGGCTGCGCGCTTAGTGTGCGGGACGTCAGCGAGCTGCTCCACGCGCAGTATGCCATCATCACAGGTCTGTTGCTCCTCCTTGTTTACTCTGACTTGCACGCTGTTTGCTCTGTTAATTTGCTCGATTGTTTGTTCAAGAAACATTATTTTCTTTCCATTAAGGACGGGAGATTATACGCTACACATTCGTGCTTGCATTTACGCAAGCACAACTAGGTGAGTACACACACCACACAACGCTCGCACACAATGTGTGTGTGTGTGTGTGTGTGTGTGTGTGTGTGTGTGTGTGTGTGTGTGTGTGTGTGTGTGTGTGTGTGTGTGTGTACGTGTGCGCGCGTGCGTTCGCGTGTGCATGTTAGAAATATATGTAGATATAATAGATAAAAATAGATTGTTTAGAAAGGTGGGGTCCAAGAGCTAATAGCTCGATTCTGCAAACACAAATAGTAAACATACATATATACATATAAATAATTTTTGGGTGATGGAATTTTTGTTTCAAAAGTTGATTTAGGAAATTGGATTAGCTTCAAGATTCCTCGGGCGTGTTTGTACTGGGAATATTACGAGGTTGACCAGGAAATTAAATAGGCTCTGAGGCAGCGACTTTTAATTGGAAAAAAAGACATTTTTTTGGACCAACAAATAATACAATCGACTTGAGAATGGTCCAGGACGGACCGAAACGTCGTCGTCGTCCCTTCACCTTCTAGTGTGTGGTCTGGTCAACATATTTCAACCACGTTATTGTGACACCTCGCCTGCAATTTAATTCCATAATCTAGCTTCTTTACTCCTTCATATAAACATGTTTGAGAAGGACAATAAATTCGTTTTTGGTAAATGTTGCTTTAGAGAGTTGACGGTAAACAAGAAATACTGGAAGGGTGAGGCTGGGTCGGCTCCGTGGCGCAGCCCAGGGGCCAGATTCACGAAAGCACTTACGAACGTGTACATCTTTTCTCAATCTTTGGCACCTTTATTTCCAATTATTAAACAGTTAAAGAGCTCCGAAGCACCAGGAGGCTATTTATAACAATAACAACAGTTGAATGGGAAGTTTTCATGCTTGTAAACTGTTTTATAAATGTAACCAAAGCCGTCAAAGATTGAGGAAAGATGTACACGTTTGTATGTGCTTGCGTGAATTTGGTTCCAGGGCAGTAGGCAACTGGACAACAATGGTAGCTCACCCTGACGCTACACAGTAACGCTGCGCACAGTAATTCACAGCAACTTATCAGCAAGTCACAGTCAGATAATGAAAGCCATAGTGGGTGTGGGGGGCGGGGAGAAGGGGTTCTTACTCGAGTAATCCATCTCCCAAAGCGAGCCACGACAGCCTAATGGGTCACCATTTTTGTCTACCCGGCATTTCGTAATTATTTTAACTGGCGTTGCTTCGTAATCATTTTAACTCGGCTTGGTTCCTTAATGGTTTCTCCCTCGTATAATTATATCTTGCTGTAGTATTATGTTCCTTATGGTATTAGGTCGCCCGTGTACTCGCCTATATGTGCCTGCAGGATCGAGTATTAGCATTTGGATCCCGCCTTTTTTTGCCCTCGGTTTAAAGCAATGACTTTTGTTTCTACTACACGCACCTGGATACATAGGATAAAATTGACCTCGTGCGCTCAAACATAAAGAAATAATGCGACTACAATATATATAAATGGAAGAGAAACATACGTAAGGCGAAGGAAAACGTAGAAAAAAGACATCTCAGGCTTGAACTAATCTCACACGAGGACCTTCACCACAGAAAACTGGTCGGTAATTGAGCACTAACTCAACTAGTTGATGGTGCGGCTGCTTCTTGTAGACGTCTGCTAGTATGCGGTAAAGGGATCATTTCCGGTGTGTTATGACCTAACTTGCTTCAGATGGGGAAGACCTTCACCCTACAGGAAGTGCCCGTTGCTAGAGGGTGGCCGTTGTAGGTAGGGACGTGTTTTATTATATGTGATGCGAACGGTTCCTAAGGCCTAGATTAGAATTTGAATGTATTAGCTACATCTCTTTAGCTAATGGGTCATTGAATAGTTAATTGTTGCAGCCCGGAGATGTTGGTGTGTAATCAGCTATTTAACCGATGGAGTTAATTGTTATGTGACAGTAGTGAAATAACGCTGTATAAAAGCAATATTTTTAGATTATGAGTTAGGGAGTCGGTCGGCCGAGCGGACAGCACACTGGATCTTGTGATCCTGTGGTCCCGGGTTCGATCCCGGGCGCCGGCGAGAAACAATGGGCAGAGTTTCTTTCTTGCCCCACCGGTCCCATCCCAAATCCTTATTTGGATTTGAATAAGGATTTTGTAATACCGCTCTACTGTAACACCACTCTATTGTGTACCACTATAATGGAACACCACTATAATGGAACACTACTTATCCTGAGTAACACTTCCTCATCGGTTGCACTTGATAACACTGTTATGAGCTGACATATGATGGTTACACCGGAACCAAAGGTACACTGCCAATAAGGAAATGCTAACACAAGGATTAAATACGCTGCCACCATCTGCCTTTGACCATTGAAACTATATCAAGCAACGAGGCAAGAAACATTGCTTGACTAGGAGAGTACTTTCTATGACTGTCATTAATTATGAAAACGGTTGTCAGCCACTATATCCAAAAGGCTAAGAGGATTCAACAATTGACACAGACGGGAAATTTAACGAGTTTATTGAGACCAAAATTATGTCAATCACCACTTATAAATGCTCCTCTAACACTGGCAAAAAGTTAAGAAATTTGGACATGTAACAAAAACTCAGAGATCACACACATTACCTCAAGCTATCTGTCTCTCCCGGGCTGAGATGTTCTTCACAGCCCCGCTCTCGATCCCGGTGTACCGCCCTCTGCCCCTCCTATGTTCCTACAGGCCCTCTATATACAACCCCCCACTGGGGGGAGGGGGAGATCTGCTGTTGCTACCCACCAAAAGTGTACAAACACTCAAGAAATATTTCAAAAAGCTTGTTTGACATTCACCATACACTCTTCAAGAGAGGAGTTATTAATTACGTGTGTGACTGACCTCTGACCTGGCCAAAAGGGGGAGATCCAGGGATGTTTACACATAAGAATCTGGAGTCTAATTTCCTTGCATGAAATATTACATACTTGAAACTATGCTGACTAAGACTAACCCAGGAATTTTTAATCAATATACAAGATAAACCGGAGGTCATCTGGGCTGACCTCTTGGAGAAGGCTTCCCTGGGTGTGAACTCTAAGGGGGGGGGGGGTCCTGGGTGTTACAGCTTGGGATGGGACGGGGGGGGGGGCAAGGAATGGTGCCCAACCACTTAATGGACAGTCGGGGATTGAACGCCGACCTCCATGAAGCGAGACCCTCGCTCTACCGTCCAGCCCAAGTGGTTGGGCATACTGCGGGAATGTACCCAACCTACCTTGAGATGGTTTCAGGGCTTAGCGTCCCAACGGCCCGGTCTTCGACCAGGCCTTCCCCAAACCTGAATAAATAATAGGCCTATAGGTAGGTAGGTGAGTAAACACATTTGTAGCCATAGTTGGGACGCTCAACCTGTCATTAATGACCCTCCCCGGTCATTAATCATTGGTATTTTGAATGTTGTGAATATGGCATTGACTCATCGCGCGGACTTGTACGTAAAAATGACTTAATGTTGTATGACATCTGTTATTAATTGTCTATATCTTTTAATTGCCAGTTTTTTACCTCTAATATCTTCCGTTTATTTTTCTGTCTCTCACTTCCTGTCTCTTTCATTAAATCGCAAACCTAAAAATAATTTCTTATTCTGTCCACCAATCAGCATGAGGCCAGATTCGCGAAGCAGTTACCCAAGCACTTACGAACCTGTACATCTTTCCTCAATCTTTGACGGCTTTGGTTACATTTATTAAACAGTTTACAAGCATGAAAACTTGCCAATCAACTGTTGTTATTGTTATAAACAGCCTCCTGGTGCTTCGGAGCTCATTAACTGTTTAATAATTGTAAACAAAGCCGCCAAAGATTGAGAAAAGATGTACAGGTTCGTAAGTATTTGCGTAACTGCTTCGTGAATCAAGCACCATGGACCCTGACTCTCCAAAGAGCCCTGTCTAACACGCCTGTCTCTCTCTCTCTCCCCGAACCCCTGCAGGCGGCAAGTCTCGTGAGGGCTGCCCTATCCTCACCTTTCCTGACAGAGGCAACTTCGCCCAGCTGGCGGATGAGGAATATCGCAAGCTCATTATCTACCTCACATCTGTACCCTCGTAAGTACCCTGCGGTCTGTTGCTGTGAGGGGGAAGGGGGTGGTATATTTGAGGTGACCCTGGAATTCCTTTTTGCTAAGATTTTTTACGATGTGAGATGTTGACCAGACCACACGCTAGAAGGTGAAGGGACGACGACGTTTCGGTCCGTCCTGGATCATTCTCAAGTCGATTTGTCGCGATTGACTTGAGAATGGACCAGGACGGACCGAAACGTCGTCGTCCCTTCACCTTCTATTGTGTGGTCTGGTCAACATACTTCAGCCACGTTATTGTGACTCCTCGCCTGCATGCGATAAGAGATGTTAAGGTTTAATGTTTTTTTTTCCATATGCTTTACTACCTCCTTTGTGACGTGGTGCAATCTCTGGTCTTTTGAGTGTCTTGTTCTAGAGTCTATCTCGTTTTTCCCGCCTTTTTCCGCAAGTCGCCGACTTTCCTCCTTTCCCGCCTTCTCCAGCTGACCTGGAATTCGATAACGCCAGAGCCAGATGGGCTTTTAGATGAATTAAGGAGCGTCGAGAGAGGCGTGTGGGGGGGCCTTGGCGGCGAGGGCTGTGTCTAGAGTGACGCCTTCTCGCCCCCCTTAGCTTAATTGTGACGTATGGGTAGGTGTTAGTGACGGGGGAGGATAGGGATGGGGGTTTGGGGGTGGTGGGGAAAGGGGATTATGTGGCCCGCGCCCCTCCCCACTGCTGGATAGAGAGTTGCTGCCGCATCTCGTTGAAAAGAATGTCTTAAAAAAGTAGTTTTATTTAGGAGTGATGCCCCACAAAACCACCCGCGTGTTTGGGCAAGGTTGACATGCTGATTGATTGATGAAGATTAAGCCACCCAAAAGGTGGCACGGGCATGAATAGTTACCTTGAGGTTACCTTGAGGTGCTTCCGGGGCTTAGCGTCCCCGCGGCCCGGTCGTCGACCAGGCCTCCTGGTTGCCGGACTAATCAACCAGGCTGTTGGACGCGGCTGCTCGCAGCCTGACGTACGAGTCACAGCCTGGTTGATCAGGTATCCTTTGGAGGTGCTTATCCAGTTCTCTCTAGCCCGTAAGTGGTGGCCCTTTTGAGCCATTACCAGTATCAATAGATGATACTGGAGATCTGTGGAGGTGCGACTGCACCCTGCGTGACAGGAGATGTGTCCCGTCTTGACACGCTGGTTGATAGTCACATTAATGGGATCTCTGTCATGCACCTGAACCTTTCTGCAGCTTGATTCTGTTCTGATGTGTCAAAGACTGTGTCAACTCTTCCTGCTTTCTTTGACCGTGACATGATTTTATTTATAGTCATTTTAGCAAACTTTCCAAAGCTTGACATAGAACTTACAGCAGCTATAGTTTAGGCAAGAAGTATGAAATGAAAAAGTGCAGGTATTCAGGACTGAAGGGCTGGATTTAACTCTCAACTCTTTTTATATTCCACTTACCTGGGCTCAAGGAGACTCGAACCGTGGACCCCACGTGTGTGGTGTCGAAGCTCTATTGACCGAGCTATTGAGTAGTCTTTATAATGTGCATGACGGGCGTGGGTCAGTAATTCCTCTGAGCTTCAATAGTAGTCAGGGAAAGTCGAAAATCCCACTATGGCAGCAGAAGGCTGCTTCTGGAAACTTTCCTTATTAAAACCACTCAATAGCTCGGTGGATAGAGCTCGATCGATAGATATTAGTGTGTGTGGTAGCCTAACCTGTTCCTCCTCCCTCTGGCAGACTTCAGGACGCGGACATGGGATTTGTCCTGGTCATTGACAGACGGAATGATAAGTGGAACTCTGTCAAGACCGTCCTGCTCAAGATCTCGGTAAGTATGAGAGGTGGATGGTGTTGAATAGTGAGAAGGTAAGAGGAAACGAGGATTGAGTGTGAGTGAGTGAATTACGAGCAAGCGAGTGCGCGCGAAAGAACAAACTGAGAAAGGAACCAACGAACCAGCCCGCCCGCCCGCGCGCGGGAAACACTGAAAGCCTGGCGGGAATAATGTTTGTAGAGTAATATGTTCTTTTATGCTAATTGAATTAGCTGCAAAGTGCCTCACTGTATAATGCATAATCTGCGTCAAGTTGCTGGGCAAGCTGCAGTCTAAAATGGAATTTAGTCGGCATTTTAGGTCAAGTATTTTGAAACATGCAAAGTCAATTTGTCATTCTTTTTTAAACGCGAAATTTTGAAATTACTTCAATTTTTAATGTTAGGATATATACAGTATATTAATATTTGTATGATTTTTTTAATTTTTTTGTTGCGTCGGATTTGTTTTATCAGTGGATAATTGAGTATGAATTTTTCAATAGCCATTATGCTCGCTGTTCATCCATCGGGAGCCTGACGGCTGAGTGGACAGCGCTCGGGATTCGTAGTCCTAAGGTTCCGGGTTCGATCCCCGGCGGAGGCGGAAACACATGGGCAGAGTTTCTTTCACCCTGATGCTTTTGTTTACCTAGCAGTAAATACGTACCTGGTTGTTAGACAGCTGCTACGGGCTGCTTCCTGGGGGTGTGTAACAAAAAGGAAGCCTGGTCGAGGACCGGGCCGCGAGAACGCTAAGCCCCGAAATTACGCAGAAATCACAATAGCGTGATGCATGAAATGAGCAAATCCACAAGGGCCGTGACGAGGGTTCGAACCTACGTCAAAGAGGATCCCCCGAAATCATCTCAAGATCAGTGTAGGCTACTCGTTGCATGGTGTGTATGATTTTATCCACAATTATATACTATTCCCAGATATTTTAAAGTATTAAGTTGCACAAAATAACCCCAGGATGATTTTGCTGTGCTTGAGAAGTGTTCACAGTTAAAGATGGGTTTTATTTAACTTTTGTACACAAAGCGTTATTGCTCATTGTCCAGAGCCCCCGCTCCTGTGCAAGGTAAGTCCACTACGGGCTCACCATAGCCCGTGCTACTTGGAACTTGTTCCGAGTAGCTGAATCTATCACAACAACAACCTGCTCATTTTCTCTTTGCTTGGATAAGTAACAGCTTGAAACTTGCAGGTCGTACGTCTTATCTGCAACTCTTAACAATTTTCTGCGTTGCTTTTTATTGCAGGGTTTCTTCCCTGGGCTCATCACAGTTGCCTATGTCCTGAGACCGGCCGGTTTCTTCCAAAAAGCCATCTCTGAGGTCTCGAACAAGATCTTCAGGGATGAGTTCAAGTTCAGAGTAAGTAAGAGCGGTTAGTTCACTCTTATGGTGGGATAGGATAGGCTAGGCTATGCTAGGCTAGGCTAGGCTAGACTATGCTAGGCTAGGCTAGACTATGCTAGGCTATGTTATGCTATTGTCTTCGTCTTGGGTTGCAACAGACGGAAAAATACATCAATATACATATTTCACCAAGTTGCAATATTTTGAATATATATGAGGATGTCTTTCTGGCAGGTTGTGGTGTGCAACTGTGTAGGTGACCTCCATGAGTACATAGACAAGAACCAGCTGACGGAAGACCTGGACGGCTGTATCCCCTATAATCATGATGAGTGGATAGAGCAGAGAGTGGTAAGTTAGCCTATGATAATTATAGGATCATGATATGTGACCCCCCCTCCCCTCCTCCCTGTTTTTTTTATTTGTTGACAGCAGTAAATTGAAATGTTGGAAGTTGCCAATGACTTTATTTTGCTAGCCTGAAGCACTGTGACATGTTTGAAACACTGGTGATATAGTATGGCACATTGTAGGGCTTTAGATGCACATTATAATTATTATTTGTTGATGGCCTTAAATTATTTTGCAAAATTTTGGCATTTTTTGGCTTGCATTTATTTATCCTTATTTTTTTGCAAATTTTGGTTGTTGCCATTATTTTTGGCTTGTTTGGTAAACTTACTTGTTTTCAAGTGACTTGTTGAATTAAGTACATAGAGTGTTTTGATACATTATCTTCATACAGCATTGATTTGTACTTCAGTTACTGGTAAGTTTGTCGCTGTCTCTTCACTGCTAATTCTTCACTATATTGTTTCTCTCAGTGAGTTCCTTCTTTGGTATTATTCACTTGGACTTCGTTTGTGTACATTATTATACATTGTTATACATTAATATGTGCCTTGAGGTGTATGTGAAGTGGAATGTCATATGCTGACATGTTAACAGCCGTTTATCATCTTTGTGCTATATTTAATTTCAGGTTTTATAGTAAACTTTCAAATACTTGTTTGAGATGAATTCAAAATAAAATTATCAATTATTCTGACTTCTGCAGAGTCCTGTTGTTTGGACGATCATAAACTCGTGAAGTAATCAGTATAGTCATGTGATTAGTCCCTGCATAGTACGGTTAGTTTGGTCACGTGTAGATGCGTTGTCAGGGCCTGGATTCGCCAAGCATTTGCATGTCCAATTGCGAAACCTGTACGTCTTTATGGTTCTTTTATGGGTCCCCTCCGTATCAATGTACCCAGGTTTTGCGCCCTGGAGAGGGAGGGGACCTGCTGCATGGGTAACAGCTTCTCTGTATCAACCTACCCTGGCTTTGCGCCCTGGAGAGGGAGGGGACCTGCTGCATGGGTAACAGCTTCTCTGTATCAACCTACCCTGGCTTTGCGCCCTGGAGAGGCTACTCCAGACCGACAACCAGAGCGCAACTCTACAGTCTCCTGAGACTGATGGATGTCTACAATCATCTTAACTCAATCATAATTGCTAAGGTTCTACAGAAGAGTCGACCAGCTACTACGATGTTGTTGTGGTCAAGCTCGTAGCACTTCAGAGCTCGTAAGTGTTTAATACGAACACTTTACGACCTCTGACGCGCTACGAGGTTGACTGAACAATGTCAACATCGTATTAGTACTTCGGAGCTGGTCAACTCTTCTGCACAATCTTAGCAATCATGAGTGAGGAAAGATGTACCGGTTTCGTACCTGGACACGTAAAGTGCTCCTACATGTGACGTGTCGAACGAGTCATGCAATAAGGAGGTTGTTACTGCTTATTTCTGGCATATGATTACTAAAGATCTGATTTATTTTCCTAAATTCTTGCTCGGTTTTTTGTTGTAATTTTTTTTAATTAAAATTATAACCATTCTGGTTTCGATGGCAGTTATCTAAAGAATGAATAAATTCTGGAAACAGGAAGTCCTCGAATTCTATTTCTAAATTGAAATTCGGACGGGACGGACATAGCCCAACCTGTTCTGGTCGGCGTAGACTTAGGTTAAATGATTCAAGAAATGTTATTAATTATCCACACCCTCGGGGCATGTTAATTCAGCCTCCAACGTTAGTTCCCCCCTAAGTTCCCCAACGTCAAGAAACTGACGTACTAAAGTGCCCCTTATCCTAACCTCCCATAGGACCCCCCCAAAAATAGAAAACGAGACAGTACGTTAATTTCGCGAGCCGCTTCTATTTTCTAGTACGACGATTTTTTGGCTTTGGGTTGAGTATACGTCAAAATGCGACGCTTAATTAGGAGGACGGGTTGGTTAATTAATCCTATCGTTTTGTCTTCTAATAGTCCTTCTAATACAGCCCATCTTCCTGAAATTACAGAACTTTCTGTAAGCATGTGGTCTATCATAATAGTATATAGTAATGAGGCTTCAGGAAGCTACTTTTTCTACTGTTTTGTATATAGGGTTCGGAACAATAAAGTTGAAAACAAAACGTATTGTTAGGCCTATTATAGCACATGTATTAGCGTGCATTAGGCCTAGGATGATTAGGTTGGGTTTTATTAGCAACATAAACACTCTTCCGGTCCAGATTCGATAATCTGCTTTCTGGTGGTCCATCACGACATACTTCTACTTTCGACCACTTCCTCGTAAGTAACGACCACTTCCTCGTAAGTAACGACCACTTCCTCGTAAGTAACGACCACTTCCTCGTAAGTAACGACCACTTCCTCGTAAGTAACGACCACTTCCTCGTAAGTAACGACCACGTCCTTGAGTGAGTGAGTGAGTACAGCCAGCTTGGGCTCGCTGCTCTGCCTGATCCGTTACACCGTCAACTACCGTTAACTTCAGTCTCCCCTACAGTGTTGCCTCTCTTTCCTGCCCTCGCCTCCACCCTTCGTTGGGGCGCCCCGCCTTCACGAGGCGAGGAGACCATTCTCCGGTGATCCCAATGTTTTAGGTTTAGCTACTCAGCACGAAGTGTCCATGTAGCACGGGCTATGGTGAGCCCGTAAGGTGGTCCCAAGCGTTGTGTTGGGTAATAAGGATGTGTGTGTGGTCTTCAGTTGGGTCGTAACTGTTGAGGATAGTCGATATTTTGGTTTTTCTTCTGAAGATGCGAATTGAATATGGTTTATTCGACGTTAGTGGCCTTGTTAGTGGCCTTGTTAGTGGCCTTGTTAGTGGCCTGCTAGCTAAGCTGTTGGGTAATTTGTGAGATTATTGTTCTGTTCCTCTCTTGCACCGTCTGTTAACTATTCTCTCTACTCATTCTCCTCCTTTTCTCGGAGCTTTCTCTCTTTGCTTTCTCCCTTTTCTCGCTCTAATCTTTGCTCTCTCTTTACTCTGCTGTCTCTTCACTCTTTTTGCTCTCTGCCCTTTCTCCATCTCTCCTTTTGTTAGCAGGCATGAAGCTTTCCCCTTACCATAGCTCACGTTGCACCATACCCTACTAGTATCCCCTTGAACGTCACCTCCACTTTCTTCCCCTCTCCGTGTCTCTCCTCTTCACTTTCCTCCATTCCTACTATCCCTTCTTGCTTCACGCTTTTTTGCATGACTTGTACCTCCTCCCCTTCCACTACAGTCCCCTACTCCTTGTCTCTGCTACATAGCCTTCCCGGCTTGGTGCCTTCTTTGATAATTTGTCTCTCCTTCCCTTCAACCTGTAGTTCTTAGTCACCCGTCGACCTCTTGTCCCTCAACCCCTTGCTCCTCCCCTGCCCAGGATGAAAGCGAGCGAGAATGAGACGGTATGCAGGGGAGATGGGGTAGAGTGAGAGAGGGGTGAGGGAGTACAGCTTCAGTAGCGGGACTTGGAGACGGTATTGTGCGTGATGGCGGAGGCTCTGGAAGTCATCGGAGATTGTCTTCTGTCATTCCTAGCTGTTCTTTCAAGACTTGTGCTGTGTCGCGGCTTTCATAGAGTCTTGGGGCTGTGTCCCATATGTCTACCTGTGTCTGTCAGAGATTGACTAACACTGTCTGTCTGTCAGTCCGTTCGTTCGTCCGTTTACATGTCTGTCTATCGTTAAAAACTGGGCTTGCGTTCAGTAATTTTCAGATTTCTCTATCCAATTCTGCTCGTTTGGTCTGACATTGACACTGATAAATACAGATCCGGTTCGATTTTGCGGTTGACTGCCACTATCACCAGAGGTCTCTTGCTCTCTCTCTCTCTTTTGCTAACTCGCTTGCTCTCTCTTGCTCGCGCTCGCTCGCTCTCTGTCTCTGTCTCTCTCTGTCTCTGTGCCTCTCTCTTTCGCTCACTCTCCCACCCACCCCTTCATGGTATTTTGCACCACTACAGCTACAGTTGTCCCCCTTCCATGGTAATGTTTGCCGGACTGTGTTTTAATTATTGGACGTAATTCTTGGTTACCATTGTAAACACTGTGAGGCATTGATGGCTATCTCTGGGAACTTAATGGTAATCAGTTACCAGGAATGGCTGGCCCGGGTGGTACCATCCCTACCTGGTAGGGGAAGAGAACTATCAGGGAGGGGGAAAGTACCAAGCCATTACGACTATATAGCACTGGGGAGGGGTCAGGATTTGGGATGGGAAGAAAATCAATGCACTGGCGAAGATTATCCAAAATGGGCCACACCAGACTGACAAACATATCAATTACAATTAGTACCAATGTAATTATATGAAAGTGACAAAGCTTTCACACACATAAGCTGCTAAAGCAGAAACTCATGTGTTCTCATTTTTTTTGGGGGGAGAGGGGGGGTGGGGGACATTTTAAAGTCAATTTTACTCGTCTCTTGAAATATGGATAAAATGAATAAAGTTATTTGTTGACTTTTTCGTATTTCTTACTCTCTCGCCTTCCTACTTTCCAGACTTGTTTGAATTCTTAGACATGTCTAAGCATTTATGTCTCGGTTGAAAGAGTGGGGGACAGTTTCATCCCCGTGAATGGCAACTAAGCCCATGTCATTTCGCAAGAGTTTAAATCCATAGCAGTGGTATTGTAGATTAGGAACAAAGCGAAAATTCAGTTTGGACTCAATTTCTTGTATGATTAATAAGTTACATAACTCGGATCACCATCAGCTCTCGCCCATTAGAGAAAACGGGCGAAGAGAAAGAGTCGATACACGCCCGATGTCGGTGTTCGATGACGTGATAAACACTAGTTCCTCTGGCGGACACGCAAGGGGGAAGTGTAGGTCGTGGCGCGGAACGTCAGAAAGTGTGAATACCTATGATTAGTTGGCGGAGCACCCCAGCGTCGGTAGGGTCACGCCTCTCGTGGGAGAACTGGTAGCGGGACTCGGTAGCGAGATCCTCCTGGCGCAGTTTTCTTCCTGTCGTGGTGCGGGAATGTGCTGCTGGGAGACAATGCCGCTAGTAACGTGTGTCGTGTTCCTCTTCGTGCCGTCAGTGCCCCGTCATACTATGTTTAAGATTCAGCTTCTAGGAACAAAAAGTTTTAACTAGCATGGGCTATAGTGAGCCCGTAGTGGACTTATTGGCACACGAGCGAGGCTGTAACTGCCCCGTCCTACTACCGCCAGGGCTGTGTTTATAGCCGCAAGGTTTAATAGTGTTGTGAGCTGTGAGTGAGTCTGGGAGCCGAGCTGGAAACTGAGGAATGTTTCTGGTGTGGTACGCGTAGTTGATACGGATGTTTGTGACATTGGAAGAGGAAAGATGACGATGTTTAATCCAATATACGAGTCTCTGAGTGACTTCGACACACTCCTTAGTGATATCCGTTTCCCCTCTAAGGGCACCAGGCCTTTCTTCCTTGATGTAAGAAACTGCAATGGGCCCGCTTCCCTACCAGGAAATGACGAGAAGTCTGGTATTGAGCTGCTCGCCTCTCTACCCCACGAAGGTAACATCTCGCCTCATTCATCCACGTCGTATGAAGATGCTTCTCACTTGTATTCATCTAAGACCTCGCACGAACTCGCATCATCTTGTACAAATATAACAAACCGATGCCAATGCTTGGAGTTCCAAAGTAATTACCGCGTCCCCTCAGAAGTTCGACCAGCTGCTCCTGTTTATTTACCCTCAGAAAAGCATCTTGAAATGTGTTGCGAAGGTCTGTACACTACTCCGTACACCTTTCGTGCAAAGCTCACTCTGCCAGGTACAGTCGTGAAGGACCCTGAGACAGAGTGTGCGAGAACTTGTAAAGAATCTACTGATCCTCATCTTCCAAATCACATGTCTCCCATTCTTTTAGATGCCAACTGGGCAATGCAAGACAAGGTATTCATCGAAACTAATTCCAGTCCTACAGGATTCCTAGCCACGAAGCATGAGCAAGCATCGTCTTCAGAATATGATATTCCAACTGCATTGAAAATGTCATTATCTCAGTTCCAGCGCGAAGATGACCCTATATATGAGGAAATTCCAAGCTTCACTGCCCATGCTATTGCCAGCAAGACCGGAAAGATTCATAATGTGTGTGGGAATGATGCGAGTACTTACCATAATTTGCGCGTCGTGGACCAGGAGTCAACGGATTTAGAGAGTTGCGTCGAAGGCTGTAGTCACGATGAGGATGCACATGAAAATGAAAACATCAGGGATATTTTTTTGACAGTAATAAAGGGGAAGCCTAGTATACCAACGTACTGGTTCACTGGGGACTCGAGATGGAAGTGGACACCCACCTGTGGTTTACAAGGCGATGGGTGGGAGGAACACCACGAGATAGACAGTTTAAGCGAGGAGATAATCAGTATTTGCAGAAATATTGACATCGAGGTCACCGTCACGGGTTCATTTCGAAGTAGTTCAGAAGATGAAAGTTTAGTGCGTAGTCAAGAAGCAAGTTGGAGCGATCTGAGTGAAGGATCTAGCCAGGAACTCAGCTGGAGCGACTCTGGTATTGAGTCCAGCCTCGACCAGAGTGTAAGCGACGCTAGCGAGGAGCTACATAATGACTTCAATGGGTACGCTTCCAGCATTGGATCCGATCGCTACCCAAACTGGAGTGAGGTTGGGACTGGTGCTCGGGTTACGCTGGAGCCTGGATACGAAGTCAACCCATTACCAGGGAACCTGAGAGTGAACGCTGACTGGTGCCTAGAACGCTATCTGAGGAAACAGGGGTCACCTGACCCAGGTCCAGATCTAGGGTCTTCATTATCGCAGGTGAGCCATTATCTTCCCCGGAAAGATGAGCAATTAGCACTTGGTTTCCCCAACAACAAATTGAGTTAGAAATTGAGTTAGTGGTCAACTCAATTTCCCCTCGGGCAGTTGAGTTTAAGGTTTCACTTCCATTCCATGTAAATATATTATATCTTCCTGCCACATAATAGTCAGGGGCCTGACAGTTGAGTGGACAGCGCTTCGGGTTCTGAGGTTCGTAGTCCTGAGGTTCCGAGTTCGATCCCCGGTAGAGGCGGAAACAAATGAAGTTTCTTTCACCCTGATCACCTAGCAGTAAATAGGTACCTGGGAGTTAGACAGCTGCTACGGGCTGCTTCCTAAGGGGGGGGGGGTGTAACAAAAAGGAGGCCTGGTCGAGGACCGGGCCGCAGGGACGCTAAGCCCCCGAAATCATCTCAAGATAACCTCAAGATTGCCATTGTAATTTCTGTATTTATAAATAAAACACGTTAAGTCCAAGCTACATTCATTGGGAAAGTTTTTAATTTTATATTTGATGCTGAAATTTGTAGAGGATAAGTCGCAATAACGTGACTGAGATATTATGACCAAACTACCCATCAGAAGATGGAGAAACGACTACCTAAGACTTGATAATGGTCCAGGAAGGACCAAAACTTCATAATTTCTCCACCTTCTGATGCAACTATTTGGCCTGGACGGTAGAGCGACGGTCTCGCTTCATGCATTCAGTCCCCGACCGTCCAAGTGGTTGGGCACCATTCCTTTCCTCCCGTCCCATCCCTAATCCTTATCCCGACCCCTTCCCAGTGCTATATAGTCGTAATGACTTGGCGCTTTCTCCTGGATAGTTTCCTTCCACCTTCTGATGGGTGATTTGGTCATCATGCTGAAATTTGGACTTCGGACAAAGTAGTGTAACTAGTTTAGTTGTTAATGTTTTCGTATAACACAATTTAAAGATCTTTTTACATACAAGACCACAATTACTCTACTGGATATACAAGGGCGACTGGAATGAAGGCAATCTGGCAAATGCCGAATTGCCCCATCCTACTACCGTGGTGGAACTAATGCGTGTTACAATCGAAGGTTGGCTTCACCTCGTTTCCTGCTCTTCCTACTACTGAATGCGTCGGTCGTATTGTAGTCAATTAGTTGATAATTGTGTGCAGGGAGAATCGTTTTCATAACGCAATGAAGAGTCTAATTAATGTAGCTTTCTGTAGCTGTTAGAGCCATTATTGAACAGCCCAGATAAAGCATTACTCCTCCAACCGAACAAAAAAGCCTCATGTATAAACGTTATCAGATCACAAAAGTTGTGCGAGTGGGAAAGTGAGAGATTTATTACATGCATCCTTGCCTACCGACGCGTTGCTGAATGCTCCAAGAACTCAGCTGGAAACTTTCTATAAAATTAAGATTAATTGGCGTAGTTTAGGCTATTTCTAGTGGCTTTATCGCTAAAGTTTAATATTAGAGGTATGAAACCTGAGAGTAATCGTGCTTAACTAATGCTACGCGTATTTCCTATTGTAGCTTTGAATATTGGAAGAATGTCTTCCTAGTATTGCTAATACAGTGTTCCAGGGTCCAGATTCAAGAAGCAGTTACGCAAGCACTTACGAACGTGTACATCTTTCCTCAATCTTTCACGGCTTTGTTTACATTTATTAAACAGATTACAAGCATAAAAACTTCCCAATCAACTGTGGTAATTCTTATAAACAGCCTCCTGGTGCTTCGGAGCTCATTAACTGTTTAATAATTGTAAACAAAGCTGCCAAAGATTGAGAAAAGATGTACAGGTTCGTAAGTGTTTCCGTAACTGCTTCGTGAATCTCGCCCCAGATTCTCTCGCAGTCTTCCCAAGCAAGGTAGCCGTGCAAGGCACATTGAAATGCGTGAGAGGTTGATTATTAGGAGCGTGAGAAAGCAGCACACCGATTGTCTTCAGTGTGGAGCAATATCTTTCGTCAGTGCAGTTGTGAATTAAGTTAGATGTTAAGTAGGCTGCATAAGGGGGTTAGGTTATATTTGACTCTGATTAGATGTGGGGAAAAGCCTCGTATCGTGGCTGCCAGGATGGGTAGCCTCTTGTAGGATTATTTTTGCACAGTACATAGACATTTTAAGAATGTTTATTGGAAAAAATATACATATAAACTGATTCGAAATGTGTAAATATTTATTGATTTGACTCATCGACTTGGGAATGGTCCAGGACGGACCGAAACGTCGTCGTCCCTTCACCTTCTAGTGTGTGGTCTGGTCAACATATTTCAGCCACGTTATTGTGACTCATCGCCTGCATAAAATATTTATAATGTGACGGCCTCGACAGGTTAACGAAATTCGAACGTTTCTAGCAATTCCAGCTCAAATGCATTTTGTACGTGTCAAATGTTGCTAACGACCTGGTTGACATTGGAAACGCCCTGGACGCGCATTCACGTGTAACTACGCATCTCCCTCAACAAGCTGGTTACGTGTACTACTGAACATTTAGTATATGTAATTGGTACTAAGGCTTGTATGTTCACAGTATGAATGCAAAGGGGGGTTTGCTTTTTATTCATGTAGATTTGGAACAAACGGTAGAGGTTTAAAAGACTTACTTTTTCGGCTTTGGCAGTAAAGGAACATACGTTTTGCTTTATCATCTTGTAAAATCATTTTATTGACTTTCTAATCACTCTTATGGAAGAATGCGGGAAATTACATGGATGCAAAGTTTTATTTCATTTAGGGGCTATCTTGAGGTTATCTTGAGATGATTTCGGGGCTTTAGTGTCCCCGCGGCCCGGTCCTCGACCAGGCCTCCACCCCCAGGAAGCAGCCCGTGACAGCTGACTAACTCCCAGGTACCTATTTACTGCTAGGTAACAGGGGCATTCAGGGTGAAAGAAACTTTTGCCCATTTGTTTCTGCCTCGTGCGGGAATCGAACCCGCTAAATTAAAGACATGAAAAATATGTAAACTTTAATAACTGCAGCCTTATCTTGGTTTCAAACCCCCACGTTTCTTCCCGTTGTATGGAATTGTGCGCTCCGGCGACTAACCAAAAGATAGAAGACAGACTAACTGTTGAACATATAAAACATAATACAGTGGGTAATTTAGTAGGTACAGAAAATGCATATCAAACGCAGGTTCATCTTCGTTTAGGCTATATGGCCTCTTGATTTTCCTAAGCTGCTTTAGTTAAGTTTATTCTATTATCTGGGAGGGCAATTATGTTTCCATTTTGCCTACCAAGACTCAAAAACTTTGGGTAAGTTGTATATATATACGTATGGCATATGGTGCCAAATCTAGATGCGTAATAACTCTTTAGCTCGTATTTGGATGGTTATAGTGTGGAATTACAGTATATTGCAAACGTTGACTGTACCCAGCACTAAGCATAGTGCTGCCCACAAGGTCAGCTAGTGTTACAGCATTAAGGACGGGTGTCTTGAACAGCATTGGTAAATAATGCTTACTGACAGCGTTAGGACACTATTGCTTGCCAACGCATTAGAAAGACTACTGTACAGCATTGTGAACTGGACTGTACCTGTATAGTGGACTGACACTGTACCCGGTGGTGTATAGTGGACTGACACTGTACCCGGTGCTGTATAGTGGACTGACACTGTACCCGGTGCTGTATAGTGGACTGACACTGTACCCGGTGCTGTATAGTGGACTGACACTGTACCCGGTGCTGTATAGTGGACTGACACTGTACCCGGTGCTGTATAGTGGACTGACACTGTACCCGGTGCTGTATAGTGGACTGACACTGTACCCGGTGCTGTATAGTGGACTGACACTGTACCCGGTGCTGTATAGTGGACTGACACTGTACCCGGTGCTGTATAGTGGACTGACACTGTACCCGGTGCTGTATAGTGGACTGACACTGTACCCGGTGCTGTATAGTGGACTGACACTGTACCCGGTGCTGTATAGTGGACTGACACTGTACCCGGTGCTGTATAGTGGACTGACACTGTACCCGGTGCTGTATAGTGGACTGACACTGTACCCGGTGCTGTATAGTGGACTGACACTGTACCCGGTGCTGTATAGTGGACTGACACTGTACCCGGTGCTGTATAGTGGACTGACACTGTACCCGGTGCTGTATAGTGGACTGACACTGTACCCGGTGCTGTATAGTGGACTGACACTGTACCCGGTGCTGTATAGTGGACTGACACTGTACCCGGTGCTGTATAGTGGACTGACACTGTACCCGGTGCTGTATAGTGGACTGACACTGTACCCGGTGCTGTATAGTGGACTGACACTGTACCCGGTGCTGTATAGTGGACTGACAGATTGATGATTGATAAAGATTAAGCCACCCAAGAGGTGGCACGGGCATCAATAGCCCATAATATACTGACTGTACACGCTGTATTTTTAACTGTAGTTGTTACAAGACGTCTCTTGTGAAGTACAGCCTCTGTGTCGTCACCGAGGTCCTGTATGGGTCAGTACATTTCCCCAGTCATTCGGTGACCTCGGAGGCTATAACACTTAACCAGAGGACTGCTAAAACCACGAAATATACCTTGAAGGGGACAGTCATTTCCACGTCTCGGTGGATGAACACTCGCCTCACTGACCATCAGTGAAAACTGTCATTTGAGTTCCTGTGCACATAATTACTGGCCATACTTGTTGACTCACTGCTGTAATGTCACTGGCCGCCGCCGCCTCGTTGGCGCTGGCAAAATGCAACTGGTCACTGTTCTTACTGACTTTTGTCACATGTTGGGACGGCACTGTCAATTTGAGAAGTTCTCACACTTTACTGCTATTCTTAGCACTTATGTCCCCCCCCGCCTCTTCAACTTGACTACGAGACACGCCAAGGGAAGGCAGTGATGTGTTGACCACTTCCAATTGACTCTGCTAGACACTACAATTGCTCCAACTAGTAAAACCTCTGAGCGCGACTGCAACCCGTCATGATTGATGAAGATTAAGCCACCCAAGAGGTGGCATGGGCATGAATAGCCCGTAAGTGGTGGCCCTTTTCAGCCATTACCAGTATCATTAGCCGATACTGGAGATCTGTGGAGGTGCGACTGCACCTTACGGAGAGGTCGTGACCTCTCTGCAACCCGTTCTCACACTAGGCCATTTAAAGCAGCGGCCATCCGGGGCCGTTTACGGGCTATTCATGCCTGTGCCACCTCTTGGGTGGCTTAATCTTTATGAATCAATCTGGGGGCCGTCCTCCCCAGACGCATTCATAAATTTTAACATACTGTGTGTTAAAAATTTGTTTCTCATATATAAATTAATAGTATACATAAAAATTCTATGTCTAGTTAGGCTTAGGTTAGGTGTTGAGGTTCTGTTGCCAATTATTTGTATTTGAAGTATGTGGGTGAAGCCTTTTTTTAGAATTGTGGTTTGAACAGAGGATGTGGGCGAAACACTTGTTCCGGAAGTGTTCGAACGTCATCACTTGTAAGTCGTTGGGTAAACTGCTTTTCATTCATAAACAGCGGGTTTGGCGTCCCAACAGAACCTAAACACCTAACCTATGCCCATATATATATCCACAATATGCTAATATTATAATATTAATTTGTATTTGAGAAAATTTCCGTTTTGATTGAACAGCGTGTAAAAATTTATGAATGCATCTGTGGGGTCGACTGCTGGATGTGACGGCGCTGGATGTAATGGACTTGAGTCGAGGACGGGTTGATAAAGCCTCATCCTCATACTTCAAATACAAATAACTGCCAACTAAACCTAAACGCCTAACCTAACCAATGCCTAAGTACTGTATGTACAAAATGGTAATACTGTATCAAATGGTATTGATTTTTATTTGAGAAAATTCCTGTTTTGAACGAACAGCATGTTAAAATTTATGACTGCGTTTTTGGGATCGACTGCTGGATGGAACGGACTTGGCCTGAGGACAGGTAGGGACAGGCTGTCGACTGACATGACCTCTCCATGTGACGTCTAACGTGACAGTCTCAGCTCAGAAGCATTATTACTCACCCGTGATGTCATGTCAGGTCACCTACTGATTAGCTATCACTCTGCACCTGTACCACGTCTCCCGTTTTGTCCCATGTATGCATATGTCCCTTCCTCTTGGTGGGATTCTGCTTCTGGCTGCCTGACACAGGCGCCATATGGTATTTGGTGGAAAATCTAGTACGCCATCCCTTTTGAATTTAGTAAAACAGACTTGACCGTAAAATGGTGCAACTTGCACTTCATCCACATGAACTAAAATGTTCTCTTGGTTGTCTAGCATATGTGTAGGTTGGAGTCAGTTGACTCTCAAATCTGGAAAGGCTGTATCTTAGATGGCAGTCATAATAACTTAATAAATATTTACATTTTATCCATTGGGTGAAAAGCATCTCCAATTTGTTTTCCATTGAGCCTTGGTGAGCTTGAGACTGACCTCTTGTGGCATGTTAGACCCTTTTGAAGTAATCTGGTTTAAAGTCTGAAAACTTTGTACAGTATGTAAAGTCTCGTTGATATCAGATTCTTTCATATGCTTCTTGTTGGAGGGCCATAATAATCAGTCCTTCATAACCTCTTAAATTGTTCTTAGTCTTGAGCTTTGGTTCATTAAGCCAAAATATTTCCCGTGTTCAGATGCCTATATGACACTCGTGCGCACGAATTCCATATTCACGAGCTTCTTGCGCGCGTCATGCACTCTTATTAATGCAACCCGTTCTCGCAAATTTAATAAGTCAATATTGACTTATTAAATATGTGCATAGGTGACATACTTAACATAATAGATACCCTTAAAAAGATTCATAGAAAACACCGACCTTACCTAACCTTGTTAGTATCTTAAGATAAGCATCTTATTGCTTCGTAATTACAATTATTACCTAACCTATAATATTAATACTGCATACTTCTAAAATTGAATCATCCAATTGCATATCCCTCCTGATGATACTATACCATCGTTTGTTGTCTGTTATACATTATATAATTTGTGTAGCATTTTCTTTATATTGTCCCATGTAATATTGTTGACCATGCTTGTTGTATGTAATGGAAGTTCTTTTATCGTTGGTACAAATTCAAACTTACACCAGAGTATTGTTCATATTAAATTTTCATTTATATTTGTAACACCATTTGTACCAAAAATTGACATTGGACTGCACATAAATTATAAAACCACTTTTGTATCCTATCTGCATTATTCTTATTGGCATCATTAAGATGTACAGACTTGACCGTGAGTAACTTAATGCTGGGAGTAGTACTGTAGATCACTTTAGTGGCAGTACTGCACTGCACTCTAATAACTGTGTTTACTTCTAAAATCAGTCCAGTACATTGGGCTCAAAGTATTTTGTCTGACGTGTAAATGTGAGGGTTGTGTGTTGATTCTTAAGGTAGCATGATGCTTATTGATGCCAAACTATATTGCTGCTGATTAAACTATCTAATGGTTTTGTTCAATCCTATCTGATAACAGTTTGTTTTACCCCATTCCTTCCCTGGCCCCCACTAATCTACCCTAAATATACTGCTTTATATTCTTTGAACTTCTTCTGGGCCTTGCTTTTCTAAATTTCTACTCTACATTTTATTTAATATAAAAAAATTCCTTGGGCTTTTAAATAATTTGTGAACCTTGTCTCAATGTGTGTGTGTGTTTATATTATTTGTTTCCCTGTTAATACAATGGATTTAATGCTGTCTCTATAATGCTTTATTTGCTTCAATGTTTTATATCCCTGGGTATCATTCTAACATATTTGGAATTATTTATATTTGTTATTTGCCTTATTTTCCTTTGTTGTATCAAAATACTCAATACCTCCTTTACTTACTGCTCATTACACTCTTTACTTCATGATAACTGTATTGTGTGCTTTTCATCTTATATTTGCTATACCACGTGTCTGTCCTGTCGTTTATGTCTGTCATCTGTGGATAAATATTAATATCCTTTCATGAAATTAACTGCCACTGACCACCTACACTATCACCTTTCCTTGTTAAAAACATCCCCATCCCATGAGTGTCCTGCCCCGCCCTCACCGTACAGAGAGACCGCGAACGTGGCCGAAGAGTAGTAGCCAGGAACCCTCGGCGCCTATTCTCTGGTACTGAGGAGGCAGCGGTGGCCCACGCTCGTACTGTCATGGAGCTGGTCGAAGATATCGCCTCCACCCACGCCTCAGATGCCATCATAGAAGGAGACTATATCCTCCAGATTCAGGTGTGTGTGTGCAGGTCAAACACACCAGTTCCCCCACAATCTCTGAAAGCAATAGTGTTTGTGGCTTCTCCAAAATTATTGTGTCAAGATAACGAATTTGCTTTGTTTTTACATACAAACAGTTGGGCTCAGTAAATATTAAATTTGAAAACTGTATCTTGTAACTAATTACATTGTGCCATTTGATGCAATTTAAGATTATTACCTTGGCTGATCCTTTTTCTGGGCGGACGCTGCCTCTCTGTATCACTTCATGTGTTCCCCATCCCTCCTCCCACTAAATAACAAATTCCTGAATGGAACTCCTCCCACTGTTTGACCTGCACGACACCAGACACGCATAATTCTTCCTCCATCTTGAGTTCTGTTTTTATCTGTTTAATACTTGGAAGGAAGGATGTTTATAGCAGACGAATAGTGCCAGATGTTTACTTAACATTTTACTAAAATGTAAGTTACAGAATTACTTAACATGAACGAAACCAAGTTGCCTTAAAGTATGAAAACCCTGTGTCCAGAAATAATTTTAATATGCAACCCTTCATGGATTGCATATCAAAAGGTGAACTTGACAAGAACAGCAGGAGCTTGATTGTAATACATTCAGGAGGGAGGGTCTTGATAACCCATTATGGGTTCTAATAAATAATAGGTGCGTTTCCATACTGCATTGTCCTAACGACTACAGATTATTATTATTATTATTGACCCCATTCTACTTCTGCAAGTGGTACAGTTAAAAAATGTGCTGTACTCGAGACATTTGTTCTCTGAAGCAAAAGGGAAGATATACCCCTGTGCATATATACTATAGATGAAACCGTTAATAATGCTCTAATCACTGTAGAAACTATGAAAATGCTTTCTCTCAACAGGTTTCTGATATGAATAGCACCAAGCTGCATCATACTCTCGTATAACCCCCCTTTGCTACCCACTGGCCCTCCATGTCCGAGACTCCATCCACTCTACTACTACTACATTACCTGTGTTCGATGTTTTCTTACACTCTTGAGGGCTATTGTACGAACTTTAAATTTGTTCTGAAATACGTTGCGTTCATGATCAATCTTTGCGAGTGGATTAAATTTTCGTCGTTTGTTGTAGGTGGAGTGCACTAGAGCTGCCAACATGAGACAGTGAATTTGACCTTTTTTTGTCATATACAGTACTGTATATCGAAATATTCAAAATAGATTAATTGAAAAGTATTTTCACAAATTGTCATGAGAGCAAGGTGGTCAAATGTATACTTATTAATCCATTCAGCAGTTAATTACTTTTGGGGCTGAATATTGTAGGGCTTACGAGGTGTTGTGAACTGTGTTCTTAGATAGGGAATAGGTTTTCTTGGTTTTACCATTTTGGCAGCTCTAGACTGAACTGACTACTACCCATGGCGTCCACAATGAGCCCTTTCCCTCCCCACTTCCCCTCTCAAAAGTGCCCCGGCGCGCCCTCAACCCCCTGCCCTTCACCAGTGTCTAACGCGGCCCTCTCTACTCTCCCTGATACAGCGCCGCCCCGGCTACCATCGCTTCTACAATGAGCAACTCTTTTCCCGACAGATCCAGCACGCCGTGGCTACTCTGAAGCAGGTACAGTGCCACCCCTGGGTCTGCGGTGTGGGGGGCCTTACTCAGGACCCCCAAGTTATTACCAAAGGGACCTCTGAGATACTCGCCTGTAATTCCTAGAATTCCTACCCCAGGATATATAACTCGGAAATTTGCTCTTTTAATTGCTTCCTTTAATAGTTGAAAAACATTCTTATTTAAGGGGACATTTTAATTTTAAACAATCTGATGTGATGGTGACTGACTTAAGAACTTAAGTGGTTCTTATAATGCAATGAAAAGTGTTTAGTTCCTAGGAATGTTGCTTGTCGGGTCCGTTTTCTCATTGATAAATCCCTGTCGTGTCCATAAATTGTGACATTCATTTATCCAATATCCATGTTTTATATTTATTTTCTCTGCTTTTCTAAAACTAAGCCAGGTTATAGTACATAAAGGTTTTCCTAAATTTGCATATACAGATGTGTGTGTGCCCCCTCCATTCATAGAGGCCCACCCTCCAGCAAGAGGGTGCGCACACAGTCTCTCACACACACCCTACCCAAACCTACCCTAAGTCAGTAATTCATTTTCTTAATATAACATAATTGAAATAAACCAATTTGGAAAGGAATATTTAATACTAAGTCACTGCTTTTTAGGCAAATAGGGCCTTGCACCCTAAAATTCCACTTCAGTCATTCAACGCAAGCAAACACTCCAATTCTCACCCACTGATATCAGAGAAATGCAATTGTTAGATAATTCTAAATCAAATATGGCTGTTGAGAAATTTCAAGTCATGGGTGCCGATAGCCTTAAATTTCTCGCTACACCCCCACCGCACCTGTGCTTGGAATCTAGGTTGGGATAGTATCTCTTTTGGTGCTGTACTTGGAGGGTCCAAGACCTGGTGAGCCCCTCCACCACTGGCCCAGGGTGCTCCTGACCCTGTCTGTGCTCAACTTGATGGTCCCTCACTCCGATATCCCTGGGACTCAGTGGTGACGTCAGAGTATATTTATTTCTGTCCTTTTTTTTTTTGTTTTTTTATCTTCGTTTATGATTTTGGGGCCCAGGGCAGTAGGGCGTGCTCCTACATGTGCCATGTGTCCCAGGTCGCCGCGCCCCTGACGACCAGGGCGTGGGCGCCACGCCCCTGTGTATCGTCGTCCCCCAAACCCTCTCTCCGGACGTCCAGGGCTACCCGTTTTATCCTTTCATGGATATTTTTTTTTTCACAATTTTATTACCCCTTGTAACAGTGTGTATATATTCTTAGAAACACAAAATACATCTTTGATTCATCAAATGTATCAGTGTGGCATTATGGATATATGTACACATTTAGATGTTTAGGTATGCAGGTAAAAAAAAAAAATTGTATATAAAGGATTATGCAGGTCAACTGTGTTGGAGATATGCATTATTTTGTGTTGTGCTGTGTTGTCTTGTCGAAATTTAGATTTGCTTCTGTAAAGAGTTTTGTATTGTCAAATTGAACATTTATTTTTCTATATTTTGTTCTGAATGTATTTGCTGGCAAAAAAATAAGGGGCTATTAAAGCTACTTTTTTACCTAATAAATGTGGAGAGAGCAATAGCACTCGTGCCTGCTCCCTTCTGCCAAAAATTCCTCACATTAAGTAAAGTCACTTCTCCTGCCAGTTGAACTGGTCATGGGAATGTATTACTATGTGGCCTTATAAATTTGGTGGCATGTACCCTTTGTAGTTCCCAACACCCCAAGACCCTCCACCTCCCTCTGGTTGCAGGCGGTGGAGAAGTTCAGCGCCAACACACAGGAGATCAGTGCCTCACTGCGAGCTTTCACCCAGAAGCTGCAGGAGACAGAATTCCCAAATGATGTTGCTTCTACAGAGGAACTTCTTCGTTCTCAGGTGGGAATATTTGTTATTTAAAGTCATGAGTGCATGATTCATGTAATGTGCCTCTATATACATGAAAGTTCTGTACACATTTGCATGTATTAGTACAAATCCTAAAATAACAGTTCAATGTTCAAGCAGTAATTACTGTACAGGGGGTCCCCAACTTACTATCAGGCGACTTACGAATGGTCTCCTAAGTATCCATTTACTTCTGGATCTGCTTTACAAACCAGCTCCGTCATCTTACTGATATGATCTATGCTGCTATTATGTCCAGATGGCCAAAATAAGGATGACCCGTGCTGCCCAAGTCAACCATATTCTCATACCCAATGTACTCCACTATTAATAAGATATAGCAGATTAGAAGAAAAAATGTTACTGATGTACTAGTACCAACAAGGTGACCCATTACCATAGAAAAAAGCTATAGATATTCAGATCTGTTTAGGGAGAAAGACCAACATAGATCAGAAGTGTTCAGAGGATAAAATGTGGGAAAAGATGACAATGATGGTCTCTTTGCGGTCACGTAGATATCTATAAATGTGACAGATTGAACTTTAAACGTTGCAAAGTAAACTTTGGCCATAAAGCATGACACATGAGTCGTATGAGTAGTATCTCCTTTAATGTGACTCCAAGTGAGTTATTAATAATAATTCCTAAATAGGCACAAGATTAGAGAAGGGAGTTGGCGTCATGGGAAAAACCACTGAACATAATTAAAACAAAAATGTATGGTTAGTTTCCATTTTGAATTTCCTGTATTTACTGTCACCAGGGGTCATGGTTGCTACCTTGTGAAAAGTAAGGTTTAGAGGTCAGAACATGGCAAAATACTAGATATGCAAGTGAAAAAATTGTCCAGTTAGGCTCTCCTGCTAGATATTCATCATATGACTGGTTGAAATTAAGGTTTTGCTTAATAATGTTTGCCAATAGCATGGGAGAAAAAGAAATGAGGGTGTGAATGGTGTAGTTTTGCCTAGGATGATTTTTGGAAATGCCACTGTAATATCAAGCAGGAGACTCACATTTTAGCAGCCAGTGAAACATAATGGTTCATTAATCCCTATCTCTCATGTATCATTACCTATTACTGTCTCTCTTATATTATTTAGACCTCTTCAATCTTTTAAAAAAACAATCAAAAGACAGTCGGGTCAACTGCAGTACATAATTTTAGGTAAGAAAAAAAAGGGGGTCTGGTGTATTTTCACCAAACAATTATTATATACAGCATGTTGAATTTTGTTGGTCTGGGAATGCAGCCTGCATTTACAGCATTGTGTCTATGGCAAATCTGACTCAAGAGTTATAAACAGCAGTCTTACAAATCTCTTTGGAATGCATCCCGTTCATAAGTTGGGGACTTCCTGTATTTACACAGATTTTTTAAGAGATTTTTCCTCTTTCATTAACTAGCATATTATTTGAATTCCATGTTAGTCCTCTTTACAGATTCTGTATTGTTATTTAATACACATTAAATTGTTTAATTTTTTATTTTGATCTATTTCAGGTAATTTAATTAGTCTATTAATTACATTGTAACCAAGCATTTACTCTAATTAGAACCGAGACATACTATATATACAGTAGTGGTAAAATGTGCACAATTTAGCTTAAGATATGAACTATGCAATGTATGTAAACAAGGAAAGATTAAAAATATTACTACTGTAACAAGTTGGGATTACTCAGCCCAGTACATGTATACCAATTGCATACCAATATGTATACCAATTTAAGGTAGGCTTTTTATTTAAGCCAGCAGTCTTGCCCACGACACATGTACTTTACTTATTAATTGCATCAGTAAAATATATACTGTAGCTAAGACCAATTGCTGTATATAATTTGCAAGAATATTTCAGAGGTGGGGGTTTCCCATGAACACCTAGCAGCTCGAATCAGTGTTACTGTACAGGCAAATGAAGCCAAGTGTGTTATTTTAATATTTTCCTACTTTCCGACAGTGTTCTGAATACAGTGTGCTGAAGGATGACTTGTTATCAGCATCCCGACATGGAGAAACGTTACTTAACTGTATCAAGCGACCGGGAGAACCACGCTCGGCACGTCTATGTCCGGATAAACTTATCAATGTGACAGCAGTTGAGCGGCTTTTGGTTCAGCTAGAGGAAACGGAAAGAACCTTTGACGAGTTCTGGACAAGACATGAAGGAAGACTCACACAGTGTCTTCAGCTGAGGCGATTTGAGACAGACTTCAGGGAGTTGCAGGTGAGCTGTATAAAAAAGGATATTGCGTAATCCAACAAAACTGTTTGTGGGCAAGTCATTTTAATGAACTATTGAAGTCATTAAATGTAGTAGCTAATTCCATTTGAGTTCAGCAGTATAACTAAATTTTATAGCATTTTTTAGCTGGAATAATTCTGTGGAAGGTGCATTCATACAATACTGAATGCATATATGCGACAAGCACCATCAGTATTACATATTAAATGCTATGAACCTCTGCTGTTGTGAGTACAGGTAGTGTACTCTGTGAATTATTAATTCTATATTTTGCTATTCTAAAAATCTTTAGAATCGTGATGTAATGCAACATTTATTGAGCTGATGCTTTATAGGAACAGGTTCCAGATTAAACTGTGTATTGTTTCAAAATAATACACGTACCGATTGTCAGCATCCAAGTTGTTGTTGATATAGAGTTCATTCAGTTTTTGTTTACTTTGTCAGACATGCTTGGAGGTGTCATTAAAGCAGCTGTCAGGAATGTCTGAAGTTGGAGATTCTGTTTTACATGTCGACCAGTTGCTAGCAGAGGCTCAAGATTTCCACATGCTCACTGCTGTAAGTGTTTAAGTTCATTTGTCTGCTTTCATTCTCTAACCTACCTGCCAGTCCACTTACTATCCCTCTTGGTCTCCCATCATCCTGTACCTTTACAATCAAATTTATCTTTAAAAATTATAGATCGTATTGCTAGGGTTAACATGTACATTTCAATGTAAGGTTTTGTGTACTGGGTACTTCATTTTGCTGTGCTGCATATTCTGTTCTATGATTTACTATGGGTAGACTATTAGTGCATGTTGATTAATATAATAGTTACTTATACTCTTATAACATCTCAACAGGATCAGCTAGAGAAGGCAGAAGAACTGCGAATCATCGGCACCCAGCTTATCGAGAGCCAACACTATGCAGTTGACTCCATCCAACCCAAATGTGTAGAATTAGTAAGGATGAGAGATGCTTTCCATGACCGTATCACCAAGCGCCTCGAAACTTTACACAAGTGTCGAGACCTTCAAGAACGAATCGAGAGAGTAAGTAGCTTTTTGCGCACAATGTGAGCATACCTCGTCTCGATAGATTTCCATTGGTTATCAGTGTGAATGTTGCCATACTTTCATACATTGTCCTTATATTTTAACCTCCAGTTTTATTAATAATGGCTCAGACTTTCCTGTCAGCTACAGTCTAAGCTCCCATCCACTTCAATCATCTTCACCGTACCTCCATCTTTCCTCTCAATAATAATAATAATATTTAATAATAGCTTGACACAGATGTTAGCAAGACTCGGGGACCAGGCTTTGTGTGCTCCTATATCCTTTAAAAATTTCACACATTCACAAGTGTGGGTTTTTATCCTATGTTATAATATCTGTGAGAAGAAATTACCATAACTAACTACACATGGTCTTATGAAGTGAGATGCTGCTGTTGATGACTGATGTAGTGTTGTAGTGCTTGTTTATCCCTGGTGTGAATCATTCAATGAATAAAAGTTATATTTTCGTCTTTTAGCATTAATCACTTTCTGTATACAGTATTATTCACCATTTTTCTCTGGGCTGATGCATCCCCCACTGCATGAAAGTGGGAAACGGGGACATGATCATGAGTGGATGGATGGACGGACGGAAGTAATAATGCTGATACTATAGATACTCCAGTTTCATGGGGAACTAAGTTTTCTTTTTCTTTTACACTTGTCTAACCAACCAGGCTGTGATGGTCTTGGTGGCTTTGTGGCTGCATGCTTCTTATTTTGGAGATCTAAATATGTTTTGTTTTATTAAGTAGATATATTTTACAATATATTTTATTAAAATTAAAGTTTTTTTTTTTTGTTAGAAATTTAAGGATAATAATAATAAATTTTTTATTATATCCATTATAGGCCAACAAATGGTGCACTGAGGGGGTAGAACTCCTAGCATCGCAACAAATTGAGAGATGCCAAGCTCCAGAATTTGCAGAGGAGGCCTTAAGAGAACTAGAAGAGTTTATGGCCTCCTCAGATCACAGTCGGCTAGGTAGCTCTCGGGAATTGAAGACAATGTTCGAAGATGTCATTACCCCCGAGACCAAGGGTCTGGTGCAACAGGTAAGGTTATTTCCTTCACACACAGAGATCACACTAACGTGATGCATCAAATCTTCGTGATGCTTCAGCAGTCTCCGTGGTGTAGTGGCAAGACACTCGCCTGGCGTTCCGCGAGCGCTATGTCATGGGTTCGTATCCTGGCCGGGGAGGATTTACTGGGCGCAATTCCTTAACTGTAGCCTCTGTTTAACGCAACAGTAAAATGTGTACTTGGATGAAAAAACGATTCTTCGCGGCAGGGGATTGTATTCCAGGGACCATAGGATTAAGGACTTGCCCGAAACGCTACGCGTACTAGTGGCTGTACAAGAATGTAACAACTCTTGTATATATCTCAAAACAAAAAAAAATAAAATAAAATAAAATATGAACAAATCCACAAGGGCCTTGTGGATTTGTTTTAACCCTGTCGTAGCTCAGTCGATTAAGGCAGTGTCTGGGATGCTTCCGGACGCAGGTTCGAATCCTCGTCACGGCCCTTGTAGATTTGTTCTTGTTATTTCCTTCATTGTCATTACTACTACATATCCCACTTTTGTGGGATGGTCAGGCATCATCCCAGAGAAAATAAGGCATCAGTATAGGAAAAGAAGGGTAAATCTATTACAAAATTGACACTTCCTTCTTTTTGACCATTACAATGTATCACATGGACTTAGCACTGGTATTCTCTAGCAGATCATAAACAACAGTGTCCTGCTCCTTCATGAGACAAGGTGCACACAGTAGTGTAGGGTGTTCTTAAACTGCTGCCACATAACCCTGCTCTATTCCACTTCTCACGTACTGTTCTCACTCATTTCGGCTTCACCACACTTGCTGTACTTCCTAAGATGTACTGGAATACACAAAAGTGCTAAAGTATTTCATTTTTCATTTTCTATAATATGCATAAAAGTTTATGCATCCTCCAGTATTTTACATTACATTTCGTGTTCATTCGTATGAATTTGATTTTAGGTGCTCAAACGGATAGAAGATGTACAAATGATGTGTGAGAAACGAAAGAGTTCCCTGAAGAAACTTGCAACCCGCCTGCCCCGTCCTGTGCACGCTGTGACGCCGGAACCAGCCGTACCTTTCCATTACACCCAAGGACAAGGCGGTAGCTCCCACCCACACTCCCACCCAGCTTCCCCGCTACACGCCGACCTCCCCAAGTCTCCGAAGAGCATGAGGAAGGCTTCAACGCTACCAAAGGTGAGGACCGTGTTCAAAGTATTTGAAATCTACTATTGAATAAAGAATTTTTGTATGTATGCAATATTTTCTGCAGTCTCTCTCTCTCTCTGTTTCTCTCTGATGATATGGTAACATATTACAGTAGGTGTTTTCTTTCACTAACCTTGACATGGGAAAAAGATAAACATTCTTCAGAGGAAAATATTGTGATGTACAATGCCTTACACAAATAATAATGGAATAGCATGTGTCTTATGTCCTCAAAGATTCCATAACCAAACTCCTAAAATAATTTGCTTCCAAAAAATATTTTAGATACTTTATATAAAACACTTAACGGAAAATATGCAAGGTCACATTATTAAGTTTCAAAATGAATGTGTAGTTTGTCATACAATTTGTTTATAGAATTTGAGTCGGGGAAGTGTTTTTATAATGAAATCATTATTAAAAAAAAAGGAATTTAAAAACTATATAACATTAAGATTTGTCTTTTCTGGGAGGCCCCTCCCCCCCCACTACTTTCGGGGAGCCATTAAAGGACCCCACCAGATAATGTCGTTTCATTACATTTAATACTGGATTTTTTATTTGTGATGAATTGTATTAGTCACATTTAAAAACCTGCGATATTACAGAAACATGTTCCAGAATCGGTCCAAAGATTTGGTAGATTCAATAAAACTAGTATTTTATTTTTGCACTAAAAGTCATCAGAATTATGTATTAATTACTGTATTAAATTACAGTACTATGTTTCATTTGGCAAAAAAATGTTTAAATCATTTGAGGCTTTGCAAACCAAATGCAACCAAGTTGAAAATATTGATGTGTAAATGGTGGTACATGTGGAGATACGTACTGTACATTACAAATTTAACTGCTGTTAAGAATTCACAGTAACATGGCTGAAGATACGATGAACAAACCACACATCAACCAACCACAAACCACAACCAAGTGAAGAAACGATGTTTCGGTCTGTCCTGGACCATTATCAAGCAGTGTGGCTTGATAATGATTCAGGACGGACCGAAAAGTTGTTTTTTGAAGATAATGAATTGCAATCATGTGGTTGAAACAAATAACACACTCTTCATTATCATGAATTGATAAGAGTACAGGGTGTATAAAGTACAGTAAGTACAGGCCGAACGTCATCGCCTTCATATTATTTCGTGTGTGGGGGTTGGGTTGTGAGAATATTTTCTTCATCTGAATTATATGAGTTTTTCCCTGGCATAGATGTTACGTTTGAAGCCGGGAGGCCAAAGCGTCAAGCGTCGACCCAGACCAGCAACAGTCTGTCTTGGGCAAGATGTAGACTTTTGCAGGCCAATTATTGAAGCTTCATTGAGGGCACAGCAAAAGGGAGTTTTAAGAAGAAGAGAGAGTTTTGCACATGGATCTTTGAGAGATGAGACTGCCATTCCATCACATTCATCTGGGATATACATTTTGGGGCCACAGATCATTCAGAACCTTCAGCTTTTGAATGTACACATGAAACAGTCGGCAAACGTAAGTGTTCAGCGAATACATTTCTTCTCTCGCACACTACCCAATGGATGTTGAAGTATCCTTTCACTGATGCACTGCCGAGGCTATAGCACGTAACTCAGACCGTGTTACGCATTGAAAATATTACTAGCACCATAACATGATTGTAAATTTGTTAAATGTTTATCTATATTTTGAGGAGAGTTCCTTTGGGATCTCCCCCTGAACTAGACCTATCATAGTCCATCTAAGACTTTTATTCCCCACTAAGATTTCAACACTGCAAATGCAGGTCTTTGCAAATGGTCTTGTAATGGAAATTAGGGAAGAAAGAGAGAATGGAAATCTGTCAAGCCACAGCCAAGGCTCAGCTTGCTGCCAAACAAAACACTTCCTTCAGACAAAAATTGGCAACACCCAAGGAATATCAATCATTGCTCTGTTAACTACTGTTTAGAAACCAAGCTATCCCAGCTGCCTCCAGGTGGTACCTCCTACTACCAAAGCAGTGTTGAGAGTGCCAGGAACCTCACTTTGTGACGTTCCTGGCACACTCCTGGTGAGGTTAGCTTTTCCTTGAGACTGTTGACTCAGTACATGGGATATTTTTTTTGGTTCAATTGGTTTTTGTATTCCACCAATAACAGCTTTTTGCTATGGTTGTGTTTGAACATTATTGTCTATGCTGCTTTTTGACAAATACCTTTCATCCTCCAGAAATCTTTCCTGAAGATGCAACTTTGGTTTGGCTCCTAGAGTTGTCCCACTGCCTGTGTTATACCCTGGGATTTGTACCAGTTCTGTATCTTGACATAGGCCCTCCCTTACTTATGCACTTGGTGAGCCACTACTGTTCAATTCTATGCATAATTGCATGGTGGCTCTGCCCTTTCATGGTTCACATCAGGGTGTAGAGTGGCCGTTCTGGGAGGAGCTTCATGGTGGCTTCCTAAATCTATCTTACTGAGATGTGACCCCAGTAGTTGGGAGCCATCAGTTGCAGGAGGCCTGCCAAAGAGGAGCCAGAACCTGGCCTTTCAGAGGTGCAGAAAGGACGACTATTATCATCACCTGTGACCTGTAAGGTTCATAGGAAACAGTGTCAAAACAGCCAAACAACTCCCCCAAACAATTAGTTCATGATAGTACCAATGACTACCACCAAGTGGTCTAAATCCCGGTCAACAGCCACCTCCACAGTCAGGCCTGTTACTGATGTGGATGATACCATTAGGCTGTTTGGGTCTGTTCATTGGGCAAGCAGCCTTAGTGCATGAGTGTTTAGATCCGCTAGTCACTTTCAAACTCGGTACAGTATAGCTCGTTATAGATCGACCTGTTGAGTCTGCACTCGCTCCTTGCGAGTTTGAAGGTTGCTTGTCAGTCCTGCTACTAGTCGACGATCATTTTTTTCTGCTTCTGCCATGCTTCCTGTTCGGTCCCTGACACCTTTGACACAGCTGTAACATATGCACACATTGTCTCCATTCTCTAAACCTGCTTCTCATTACGTTGCTTACCAGGCAGCTGCTGTTTTATGGGCAAGGTTTTCTTATATTCAGGTGAGAATGCTAGCCAGCCTGTGGTCTACTCTTGGGTCCATAATGTTTGAGTAGGGAGTGTTGGTTGCTGTTTCCTTCAACATTTTCAGGGGCTGGTATTCGGGCTCAGGTTTTGGCGACCTAACAGTTTTAAATACAGTACCCGTAGTTATATGATCCTGGCTTGACGATGTCTAGAAAGGGGCTCTTGTTCATTCTTCCTCTTTTTTCTTGTTTATTATTTGTTCATTTTAGTTAAAAAAGAAAAGAATTACAATTTTGTTCATTTATTCAACTCATTCATGTGTTAAATTATGGTGGCAAGTGCTACTACCTGGTGTTGACAGGTATTTATTAACAAGTAGCAAGCATATCAATAATTAGCTTTTCTTTTGTTACCGCTTGCAAAGGTGTCGAGTTTATTGCCCATTTTTACATCGAGCTGGTCCCTCAATGGGTTATGCTGTACACCCCAATGTCTTCCTAATTTTCTTAACACCACCATTTACAAAGAGAATTGGCATGCAAGGGGACAAGACTGAGAAGAACTTGAGCTGACCATAATGGGTCTAACTCGGGGAGCATTCTGGGGAGCAGCTGAAAAAGGGAGTGTGTCATTGTACTTGTCACTATTTTCACAACATTCTGCTTGTAAAAAGTGGAATGCTTCTCTCTCTCTCTCTCTCTCTGTCTCTCGGAGCTATTCTACTTGGATGCTCGTTTAAGGCAAGGATGCACTACTCTACTATGGTCAGAGCACTACTCCATTTAGCGATCCCTATGATGTCAAGTAGATCGTGAGTCGGAACATTTTGAGTCGCTCGGCATTTCTCTGGGCTGTATGGAAACAGAAAATCACTCTGTTCCTGACTGTCATGATCCTGTCCAATGGGACATTACATGATCTTGCCTTAGGGAGCATTATCTTGCTCAGAAAGTAGCTTTTCACATTCACTTAATTCTCATTTTGCTTTATGACCCCCCTCCATGTCTAGTGACTTCTTTTGTAAACCAAAATTAAGTTTTGGATGCTATTGTTGTATATGTCACCTCATTTGTATATGTTTGTAAAAACATTTGTGTTACACTTGGAAAGTAAATCTCTTAAGTTTCCTTGTTTAGTGTTTTTATTAAAAAGAATCCGAGGTCTTAAGGCTGACAGATTATCAGTTTTACCCTATCTTTCTGTTCAAGCAGTGATAAAGAAAACAAGTACTGCTGAACAGTAGATGTTGTATTGCTTGTAGAAAGATCTCGCCTATTGTTGAGTCTACTGGTTTTGTTATGATTCTTCAAGTAATGAAATGCTGATGAGTATTGGTATTATAGGATAAAACCCCCACTTGTGTACGTGTGTTTTATGTAAAGATTGGAATTATCCGTCGAGATATAAGTTATATATCCGACTTATAACGGATATAAGTTATATATTCGTTAAAAGTCTCGTCCTAACTATATAATCGGATCTTGATAAAGCACTTGAGACGGTGAAAAAGAATTGGCGTACATCTTTACATAAAATACAAGAGTGTGGGTTTTTATCTGTATTAATGTAAATACTGTACTGTTAATCATCAGTATGAGGTAGACGTTGTTGAGCACCACCTTGGTATTGATGTAAATACTGTCAAGCATCAACAAAGTATTATATTAATGTTTTCATGTTTTTTCTTTAGAGCACCTCACTATTTTCCACAGCCCGTTCTCACAATTTGATGAGCATCATATCTACAGTAATTAGAAGTTATTTTTGCCTTACCAGGAGCATACAGAGCTAGATAAACACCCCATCTATAACCTATCCAGTGCTCAAATGAACAAATCCACACGGGCCGTGACGAGGATTCGAACCTGCGTCCGGGAGCATCCCAGACACTGCCTTAATGATGCCTTTTGATGCATCACGTTAGTGTGATCTCTGTGTGTATCCAGTGCTCGTTATTCTGAGAATGTGAACAAATCAAGTTCCTTAAATTCCATTAAACTGCCTCACTTTAGATGCTCTCGAACATCACGTAACATGAAGCACATTAAAGTGTGATTACGGGTTGAACATCTATTACATGTTGAGCTTATTTACACCGGTGTAAAAATGGGTTGTTCACATCTACTTAACACCAAGAGTAAATAGTTTTTGTTTGTGCACATTTGCTTTGTCTCCCTTCACTTGTTTCTCTCCCTTTACTTGTAATTTTTTTTGAAGGGTCTATCATTTGAGCTGTCTCTTATTTTTATTTTTTTGGAATGAACATTATTTGAATTACACCTAAACTTTATATGCTATCAATCAAGTTTTTGTTTAATTTGTTGTCTTTTGAATATTAATTATATAATGGTTAATCGTATTTTAATTAGCTGTACAGTATTTGCAAGATCTTTGATGCTCTAATTATTTAAATAAAATGATATTTCATTGTGTCAGGGGACAGGCAGACAGTGTATAGTTACCTGAATTTACCCGAGGGCCACTAATACTCAAGTGACCTTGATGAGGACAGGAAGCCAGCGGCTTGTCAAAGGTCATCCCATTTGACCTGATGAGTTTGTTGTTGAACATCACCTTGATATACTAGAAATATACTGTAAATGTTATTAATATCAGTACAGCATACAGTATTTACTGCCTTATGTACATGTTAGGCTTGTATCAAATTCTCCCCAAGGTTGAATTACTGACCCTCCCCAGAATGCAACCCCACAACACACTGACAAACTCCTGGATACCTATTTACTATAAGGTGAAGAAGGGCATTAGGTGATAGGAAATGTACCCAACTATTTGTGTCAGTCTTGAGATTTAAACACAGGATTTCAATTTGTTCTAGAAAAGGAAAAATTAGCATAACTGGAAAAACCAGGCTTACCTCCAGAAGAAAAATGGCAGGATGGGAGGGCCATGGGCTGAAAAATTTCAGGTGAATGACTAGTGGCCAAGTGCAATAGGCACAATGAGGCTGATGGACATCCAGCAAGTAACACAATGTTGTTGAACCACCAGAAGCTTCAAGCTTGGAAATTAACCGTGGACACATTGGCAGATAAATCGTCACAATAGCCAACTGTTGCATGTCATGAGTGCGAGAATACACAGGCTGGCTGGCTGTACAGAACCACTTTACAGATGACATACGAGGGACAGGCCTTAGAACAAAGAATATCAGAAATAAATTTACCAAACAATGTATCCACCACCACAGCACCAGAAGTACATAAAGATTACTGCACCACAGCCACAGGACAGATGTCTCCCAGTTGGACAAACAAGTGTTGTGAACCAAAGGATCCCCCACTGGAATGCTGAAGCCACAGTCCTAGTAAAGAATGAGGGAAACTGCGAGCCAAGAAAATGATTCCCTGGACCAAAAGAATGATTTGACACTCCTAGTGCTGGGCGTGAAACTCCACAACACTGAGAGAAACAAGGCTCATAAATCGTAAGATGAGTGTGGCCTGGTTTTCTTATCCGACATTCGATTAATGGTATATATCCACATTGAATTTCATCTTGCCAAGTGTTGTTCTATTCATAATAATAATAATAATAATAATAATTTTATTTACAAGAAGGTACAATGGGTTGGTGAGATTACATTAGTGATATTTTTACATTCTTGCAAAACCCCTAACACACACACAGCATTTCGGGCAGGTCCTTAATCTAACATATCAGGTAAGGTGGAAAAAGTACATTGTAGCAATGTTTTATATCGACAATATAAATTGACAGAGGTGATTACACTGGTAAAGATTAAATACTTAGTCTTAAGTATTAATACTAGGGAAGAGGGTAGAACAAGAACAGTGTGTGTATGGAATACAAGGTATGAAACTACGAAGGTGAAATTAGGTACTCTTTACTTTAACTTTTGGTTTTTACTTTACTGCTTAATTTTACTATTAAATTATTTCCCAAGTCACTTTGAAGGCCGTAACATTTATCCACGTGTTCTATTGTTCCGTAGCTTAGCATCATTTGAGAACGCATTCATGTAACCTTGATTCTATTCCAGTAGATCATTTGTGTAAATAATGAACAAAATAGGCACCAGTCATTCATTTGTTCATAGGCACCAGTACTGAACATTTTTGTACTGTTAGTGACATTTCTCCAGCCTGATGAATTTTCTTTTAATCATTGGCCTCATTTTTCTGTCGGAAAATGTTTTATCAATGTCGGTAGTCGTCCTGTTACCGCAGGTGTTTACAGCTTCCAGAACAGCTTTTGTTTGGAACTGTCAAAATTTTTGTTTTTTTTTTGTTTTTGGGGTCCAGATGAATGTATTCAACTTTCAATAATCTCTTTCCTGTAACGTCTCCATAAATTTGTTACACAAGACTTTCTAGTTGCATGAGTTAATGTGTGCATTTATATGCTTGTATGTGTAATCCTGTGATTTGTTCATCAACAGCTCGGCGACAGCGGGGATTCACCAGAGTGGACAAGTGACGCTGAGGCAGCACGAGCCAAACGAGGCCATGTCCTCCGTGAGCTTCTGGACACCGAGAGAATATATGTGTCGGAACTCTGCTCGATACTTAAGGTGAAGAGTATAGCTCACAAGCAGGTCTTTGGGCATATACATTTTTGTATGTGACATTAGGGAACTTTGTTAAATATGAAAAAATCAAACATTTTAACTTTAAAAATACGCAAATGACAATGAGTTTAATGCCCGTTTCATATTTAAATAATACTCTTTCTCTTCCCTTAAAATGATTAGGGGTACAAAGATGAAATGCTAAACCCAGAGATGCAGCCTCTGATCCCAATTAACCTATATGGTAAGAGTGATCTCCTCTTTGGAAATATGGAGGAGATCTTCCGCTTCCATAATGATGTCTTCCTACGGGATCTGGAGAACTGCATCAACACCCCAGAGCTCATTGGTCTTTGCTTTGTACAAAGGGTAGGTCTTTCAACATTTTAATTCTTTCTTTGACGGTTGATTTGTCAGTGTATTTTGCTGTAAAATTCTTTTGAAGTACAGTATATAAGAACTGTTGTGGACACACCCACTGCTACACGTAGGAACACTGGCAATGGGACATGCATTGAACTAGAGCATTAAATAATTTAATAGGGAGCTAATTTGAATTAGCAATTGAAAAATTAATAAATAGAAATAGATGCTTTTTTCAGCATTAAGAGATTTTAGAAGGATTTAAAGTTAAAGAAAGTACCATATTTTACGGCATATAGAACATGCCACTGCTTAAGATGCACCTCTATTTTACAAGAATATTTTGTTGATTTTAATGTGCATCTTCTTTGAGCTTAATCTTAATTATAATAGTGCATTCTATCTGCTGGAAAATGTTAACTTAGTGTCGACACAGCTGTGCCGTTGACTAGGAAGACCTTGACAAACCAAGCTTGGATCTTGACTGTGACAAGGCATACTACAGTACAATGTGTCCCAAAAACGTGCACAAAATAAATTCAACACAAGTGCAGGTAATAAAATTTAGTAAATGAATCTAGTTTTGATAGAGATGCTGCAGGGGAGGGGGGGATGATTCAAAACATTTGTACATGATGACAGAATCATTGCTATCCGAGTTGAAACTAATCTGTTGCTTCCTTAGACAGTTTCCCACTCTCATATGGTATTGTAAATTACCAGCCAGGTCATTGTGGTTGTCCCACTCTATATCATTCTTCATTCATTAACACTAAAGCGGTCCAGCCTCTCTGCACATTCCTGACCATAAATGTTCTGGGCTTCCAGGGCCGTTCAGTGATGTAAATATTTTTTTACAATCACACACTTGTTCGTATAATATTTGCTTCCATTCGGCTACCCGTATTCATTCCTTTTATCTTTGACACAAGTCTAGCACTTGAATCTTTACTTCCTTAAAGACTTTTATCACTTGCAACTTGTTGTGTTCCTCATTCATTCCTCTAATACTTCACACAGCCATATGAATCTTAAATCTTATTTTGCTTTCTGGGGCCTGAACAGGTGTGGTCCTATGAAATGACTTTTCTTTTTTTACTTTTAGTGGAAATGAGGGACTTGCTGCATTAACTTATAGTGGGCAACGGTGTTGCTACATCCCAATTTTTTAAACTATGATCCCATAATATTGCATTTGAATTCAAAATGTATATGCCGCAATAATACAATTTTTATTTTCGTAACAGTGTTGCAAAATGTAATTCTCATTTTTCTGCAGAAAGATTCATTCCATCGACTTTATTCATTGTACTGCCAAAACAAGCCCCAGAGTGAAGAGCTGCGCCGCCAGGTGGGCGACAGTAACCCTTTCTTCAAAGAATGTCAACGTCGTCTCCACCACAAGCTACCCCTTGGTGCCTACCTTCTAAAACCTGTGCAACGCATTACAAAGTACCAACTCCTTCTGAAGGTCAGGCAGTCCTTGTGGCTAGACTTGATACTTGTTCCATTGACCATAATGTTGTATGTGCATCCTAGTGTCATTTTATACGATGAAAAGTAAGTTTTCATTGGGAACAACACGTTTTTTATCCTTTATTACCAAAATCCTTCTTCCTTTAACCCCTGAGTTGCATCCCTGTTTATATGATGTAACACTCAGGTAGGTTTGTGTGTGTGTATGTGTAAGATGTAAAACTTTAGCAAATATTTTTCCTTACAATATTATTGCAATTCACATATACCTACATTTTTATGCTCGACAATGAACCAATATGCAGTTCTAGTGGGTGTGGCAATGAAATCCAAGCTCAAATAGTGCCACACGATACAAGCAGGTGACACCACTCGACACAGCAAAATGCCTCCAATTTATAGTACTATCTACATTGCTATCTCTAGCCTCAATATATTGCTATCATAATCATCATCAGAATCCATTCACTAAATTATGATTAGGAATCATTTTCCACAAGTTTTTTCTAAACGAATATTAGGTCCCATTTTACGATGTGTAGATGAATGAAACTGTGGTCGTGTGCTGTGAATGTCCGCCTCCAGACATTCACATCCAGTGTGGATGGGTGGATTATCCAGATAGACTTGTGTGCTGTGTGCAGTGTAACCAGTATTGGGTTCAGGAGTACTGTATCTGAACATTGTACATAATCTTGATCACAGTCAGCATCTTGTATGACACTTATTGTAAAGTAATCGATTATTTAGTGTCAAATAACGCTGTGATTGTAAGCTGCACGGCAGTGCTGTGAATTGCTGCAATGTGTGCTAATAGTAGTCACCCTCTTAATAATGAGGCCCTCACACCCATGAGACATGCATACAATTTTGTCTCAAGATAGTGTGTGTTTACTGGAAGCCCGAGGAAGCAAATGTGAGCCCCGTGTATACGTAGGACTTTTAAATCTTGCGCTGTACTTTAAAATGGCCCCCAGCTGTGTCATGAACTTTGCAGGTAATTAGTCTCATCAACCACAGCCATGTTGTGCAGTGGGAGGGTTAAGTATTTTATTATTGACCACGATTTGTTGCTTGTGAATACAGTATCTGTACCATTGTTATAGTTAAATGTATTTATTCGTCCTAAAAACAATCTGTGTTTGCTTTTATTGTCAATATTAAATACAGTTCTATATATGTATAGTTAGTGCAGTTACTGTAACTCTAAAGCTTCAAAATCCAAAATTGTCCATGTCTTTATCATTATGTATCACTTTAGAAAACTTGTTTGTTAAAATTTCTTGACCATTCACATATATTAGGTTATTTTTCATATAGTATAAGGTATTATGCAGACAAGGAGTCACAATAACATGGCTGGAAAATGTTGCCAGACCACACACTAGAAGGTGAAGAGACAACAATATTTCGGTCTGTCCTGGACCATTATCGTCGTCGTCTCTTCACTTTCTAGTGTGTGGTCTGGTCAATATCAAGTATTACCCCAGAAAGTGTAAAACCAATTCACTCGTTCACTCTGACATACCGTATATAATGCTAGTCCCTCCATTTTAATCTAATCTGTCTCGGTATAAAATAATTTGTATCCCATACTTTTATATTCTAAGAGTTCTATTCTTCGCATCCACATTTATGGATAGTCTTCACATGTGACTAGCATCTTTATGACTTAAACAGAAGAAAACATAGTTACTCTTGGCATCAATGCCAGAATCACGACCTGCCTGACTACAGGATCTTGTCCTGCCGGTACAAACAGATCTTGCCTTTGGCAGCAGCTAAATGGTTAGCTCTGAAAATCGGCATTGAATGTAATAAACTACTGCTATCTGGTGGGGCCCACTCCATGGCTAGCACCACAGAGAACCAGGGAGTCCCTCGCAAAAAGGTGCTTTTCATATTAACTTTAAGCTTTTTTTTATTCAGTGATTAGTATTTAAACTACACTCTTTACTTATTTTTTTTTTTAATACAGGATTTGCTGAAATGTGTGGAGGGTAGCCAAGGCCGACGGGAACTCCAGGAGGCGGTTGACACAATGCTCACAGTTCTCAAGTGCCTCAATGACTCCATGCACCAAGTTGCCATTGTGGGCTTCCCAGTAAGTTAGTACTGGTTATTATTTATTGAGCTAATGAAAGAAAAAGCCCATATAAAGAAAGATCTTAGAATTTTGACTCTTCCCTACTTTTCGTGTGTGTGTGTGTGTGTAATTACCTAAGTGTAGTTACAGGATGAGAGCTATGTTCGTGGTGTCCTGTCTACTCATTCTTTGTCATTTAACGCTTTGAAACTACTGACTGTGGTGTGTGTGTGTGTGTGTGTGTGTGGGGGGGGGGGGGAAGAGGGGTTGAAAGGGTACTGAAGCTCCATTGAAGGAAAATTATTTTTTGCTAGTTCTTAGAGTGAAACCAAATTAATTATTAATAATCATGATATTATAGGGAGTAAAATGGCCATGTGTAGCTTAGAAATCTTTTATTCAATATCCTGCAGTTGACGTCAGGTTTCTCAAGAGTAACACACGGGGAAATAATTAATTACGTAAGTGTAGTTACAGGATGAGAGCTACACTCGTGGTGTCCCGTCTAGCCAACACTGTCATATAACGCTTTGAAACTATTGACTGTTTTGACCTCCATCACCACCTTGCCTAACTTGTTCCAACCATCTACCATGCTGTTTGTGAAAGTGAATTTTCTTACGTTTCTTTGGCAGCTTTGCTTAGTTTAAATCAATGACCTCTTGTTTGTGAAATTCCAGGTCTTTGGAATTCTTCCCTATCAATTTTATCTATACTCATTACTATTTTGTATGTAGTGATTATATCGCCTCTGTTTTTTCTGTCTTCTAGTACAGTATTGGCATATCTAATGCCTCTAACCTCTCCTCGTAGCTCTTGTGGGTTAAATATCTGCGGATGTTATGTGTACTGCAGCAATTACAGGCAATAAGTACTGTATATGAAAGTTTGCAGCTGTTTAGGAATGATTAGGTTGTCAATAAACTAGTATGTAAATATTGAACTTGATCCTGGTTGTGAGTACAGAATAATTAAGAGGAGCGACTTTCGGTTTGTATTTTTCTTGACAGTTTATCCTAAAGAAATGTTGGGTTATTTCTTTAGGATCATTCATTCATTGTCAATACTCCATTTTAAAGGATTTTTTCTTATTCTTTTGTAGTAATTTCTGTGATTTTAATACAATTCTTGTTCAGTCCTACAGCTTCAGTATTCTCTTGGATACATCACGTTCTAGTGATTTCATTGTACGTAATACATTTTTCTTGCCTCTTCTTCCAGGGTAACTTGGCAGACCTCGGTAAGTTGCTCATGCAGGGCCCCTTCAGCGTGTGGAATGAGAGCAAGAAGGGACTGAGAGAGCTACGGCTCAAACCTGCTCAGAGACACATTTTTCTGTATGAGAAGGTGTTACTCTTCACTAAGCGTGCTGGAAAAGACACAGATCGTGCTACATATCATTTCAAAAATGCTCTTAAGGTACAGTAGTTATTTAGTGTCATTTCAACTGATATTAATAGCCATAAACTTGTGACTTGAATTATTAAAGTTTTTAGGATATACATTAGTAAATGTATTTTACTGTTTAGAATTCCTTATATGAACTTTGATTTTTAGACAGCTAATAAGGTTAAATCCAAACTGAGAACAGGGAAGGAGTTTTAATTAAAAATGATACTTTTCATGATTTTTTCCCAATATAATAGATGTCGCAAGTTGGGCTAACGGAGAGCGTACGTGGCAATAAAGGTGATGTGCGCAAGTTTGAGGTGTGGCTTCAAGGACGACAGGAAGTTCACATTATCCTTGCCCCATCAGTGGAAGTAAAAGAAACATGGGTGAAAGAAATAAAACGTGTTTTACTTGATCAATTTGAGTACCTAAAAGGGGAAAATATTAAGCAGTATTCCTCAAGGATTCAAAAAGGTGCAAGTCTGAATGGCATTAGAATCCCACCATTGTCACCCACAACACAGCATAGGCAAGTACTTATGCAGATTATAATTTATAACAATACTTTGATTTTTAAATACACGTATGATAAATATTAAGTAAATGATTATCACTTGCAGCTCGCAGAATGCTCATATAATTTTTCCATAATTGTAGAGCTCTAAGGCAAACAGCATCATGGGATATGGCTGGTAATGGGATGAGTGGGAGCGGTGGTTCCATCAGCTCCAGCAGTTCTGAGGGTCGGCAAGGAGACAGCAGCAGAGAGAGTGGCCGTCGCTCCTCACGTATGATGAGATCGGTGGATGCTACTCTTGGTGATGCTCCAGAAGAGGAAGAGGAGAGCTGGTCGTCAGATTATTCGGCATCGGATGAAGAGGAAGATCAGGAAACCTTTTCCGAGAGTACAGAGGTGACTAATCAAATATTGTAGGAATGTGTAGGTAGATGGGTATCTGTATTTGAACTGTACCTATCTACCTGTAGGTACAGTTTTTGAAAGATAATAATTTTTTTACCTGTATTTACTCTGACCACTGTCTCTAATGGTTATTGCTTTTGAAATAGGCTGCCAGCTGTATTTTAAATTATATCATTGGTCAGACATCAGTAGGAATGCTTTTTTCCAAGCACAGACTCTCGGTTGCTAACCTAGGCTGTGTGTACCCAGGATACTGTTCACACGCCAGACTCTGGTTGACATGTTACCTCACTGTAATAAGTAACTATGAATTGACCTTGTCACTTAGTAGTAGTGGGTAGATTGGAGAGTCAGTCATTGTCACATTTAATGTGATATGGAGATCTAGAGCCTGAATTTTGTTTCCTGTTCATAAAAACTAAGGTGCATTTGTGTTAGGGCTGAAATGTTTTGGAAGATTACAATGTACACTATCATAAATTTTTGTAAAAGACATTTTTCTTTCTCCAGTACACATCATCAAGGTTCCTGGTGCTGGCAGACTATAATGCCATGGGTGGATCAGAGGTTAGCCTACGAGAAGGAGATTATGTCGATCTCATCAAAGTGGGTTGTGCTGGCTGGTGGTACGTGAGAGTTTCTGGGACCCCCTATGAAGGATGGGCTCCAGCTGCCTACCTTGAGCGGGTTCTCAAGAAGGGCAGCAGGTCCTCTCCTTCAGTCAGTAGCCAGGAATCTTCTTCAGGCCTCAAGCATGCCACCTCAAGGTTTGTCAGCAGTCTTTGATATTGTATGATGTGTATACTTAATGTAAAAGTCACATGAGTAATCTTTAGTTACAAAAAATGGGAACTAGAAGACGGGAAAGACGAGATCATGTTAAAACAAAAAAGAGGGGGAGTAAGAAGATAATGAAGTGTGTGTAACTAGAAAAAATGGTAATAGTAAGAAGTTGGAGTATAGTAAAGATATGGGGTAAAGATGAAGTGAAGAAGTATAACATGGATATTGTTAATGTTGCTGAATAATACTTTTTTTGGATTATAATTAGTCATGTTGACCAGATCACACACTAGAAGGTGAAGGGACGATGACGTTTCGGTCCGTCCTGGACCATTCTCAAGTCGATTGTGGACCATTCACAATCGACTTGAGAATGGTCCAGGACAGACCAAAACGTCATCGTCCCTTCACCTTCTAGTGTGTGGTCTGGTCAACTTACTTTAGCCACGTTATTGTGACTCATCGCCTGCATATAATTAGTCATATTATATCTAATACAGTATACATTTTTCCTCCAGATCATCTGTTGCATCTCTTTCTGCCAAGTCTGAGGAAGTGAACATACTGTAAGGAGATGGATAAAGAGCAGATTTGTCCTGGCATGGCAAGTAAAGCCTTGAGTACATTCAGATTTGTGGTGTTTCATTAAGGAATATAAATCCAGTTGATTGTACTGTATATAGTCCCTTGAAGGAATTGCTGCTGCAGCTTATGTGCCTGAATGAGTGTGTCGTTGTATTCAAGTGAAATGGTAACAGTACATGTTCCTGGATGAGTGTGTTGTCGTAATCAAGTGAAATGGTATTGGTACATGTACCCGATTATCACGGCCCATTCTCCAAAAATGAAAGTACTGTACTTGTAATAAGTATGTGGTTGAAAACGCACACATATAGTGATAGACCAGTAGAAAGTTGACTTTCGTATTATTGAATTTGGGACCATTAGAAAGTTGATTTCATATTATTAAATTTTGACAAACCGGAAGCACTTTTCAGTTGCAACATAAATACAAAACCTCTCCTCTCTTTTCTTAGCAATCCTAGGTCTAAATCATGCTCTCTTAGGCATAATAATAGAGTACATATATGTACTATAATAGGCCTAGGAATATGAAGTTTGGTTTTCAACTTTATTTTTTCTGGACTGTAAAATTAATAGTATAAAAAGTGGTTTACTGGTGATCCATCACTACATATTGGCACCTTTGACCAAATGCTTACTATAAGAACTATCATTTCAGGAGGATGGGATGGGTTGAGTTATCAACACCACAGAAAAAAATTGTGATTTTTCAAGGAATAATCAATACCGCCATTTCTTTAATGTTATACTCTGAAGGAATGTGAACGGCACAAACAGTGAAGATGCATGTTGTGTTGGTACTCAGATTTGAGACTATTGAATTCACAAATAAATTCTTTGACGAGTTATAATACAAGTGGTAGGCAGGATACTTACAAATTCATGGACTTCCATTCCTATATTATTTACACAAACGTTATTGTCTCGTACTCTAGTGGTGACCTTTTCACCTTCCTCAAGTTTTCAGATTCTTCTCTATCACTGCTAAAGATGAAATTAGTCACCTTATATACAATATATAACCCCCACACATGTGAGTACACTAAGAAACAAACATAAGGAAGGGCTCTAAGAATATGTTGTCTTGATTTTATAATGATAAAATTAGTGCTATTTATCATAAATGCTTCAATTTAAAATACCCCAAACATTTTTGTTTAAGAATTGTCAAATTGTTTAATACTTTTTTATAATTTGATAAAGAATAGAATGCAAAAAGGTAATTTCATGATAACTTCAGTGAAATTTTAAAATTACTAAAACAATTAATATCATTGTGGCATTTAGAAAGCTTTATATAAAAATTATGATTAGAAATTTCCCTCAAAATTTGTAATAAATTATTTATCATAAATAATAAACAAACTGGCAAACACCTAGACTAAAAAAAAAAATTATAAACACAAATAACATTGGAACAGGTTAAGTCATATAGTGTTCACTTAAAGGGAGTGTAATCATTCAATTGACTGGATTAGTTCATGCAAAATAATTAGTCTAAATCAGTTAAGTGACAGAAATATAACTGAATCTTCATTTATAAAAAGTTGTGAATTACGTCCAGGATTGTATAAATGTAGTTTCATACTTTGTAAGATTTGTGATAAGTACAAAATTATGTAAAAATGAACATAATGGGTTAAAATGTATGTGTCCTATTCTCATAAGGATACATAAAACTGCAGAAGGCCTATTCCCATTATTCAATTTACCTATACTTGTCACTTCCTTATGGTATATGTTTATTAGTTAACTCACGTTCCTTGAAAATACAGTATACTAATACACGAAAATGCTTGAATTATTTTAGGTTTCTGTGTAGTTGAATCATGTGTTTTCATGATGATTCTTGCATATGTATATTATATATACAGTATAAATATATACCTGTATACATATGTGTGCACATACACAAACTTTCTTCATACATACACTGTACAGTGTGGCCTTGAAAATATGCACTACTTTGTATCATTCTAAACAGCTTCCTGGTTTATTTCTATTCAGTTAATATTAAACCTAGTTTTTCATATTTAGACACTACACATATTGACAATTTAACAAACATAACTATACAGTCTCTCCCTTTTTAAGATCCCATTAATTCTTGTAAACTCCTTGATCTAACTTGTCAAAATTTGAACCACCGAGTGCACGTGTCATTTCTTTTACCTCCCAGAACTCGCCCTCTTCTGGCAATTGTTACTTCTCATTCTTTTAAATGTTAGAAACCATACTAATGCTTACTTGCATCATACTCCTCGGTCATCCTCCTCCCTCACTGCTTTTTTTTCCCATAAATTTTAGCATTATCGTGCTATTTAGCCATATTGACTTTGATCTTTAGACAGTTGCCATTACTTAGCATTATTGTATATATTGAGATTCTTTATTTTCCTCCTATGTAGTCTAGGCAAACTACTCTTGCTGGCATACACCTTTTCTACTTGCAAATTAAGCAGTCTCTAAAGAAATTTTTTTGATAAAATCCTTTAAATAACAAGAGATCAAATACACTAGCATGGATACAAATGTGTGTGCATGCAGCACAGGCCCAGGAGCTTCAGTCCTGCAAACCCAACTAGTTAACAACACACACACTCATGCGCTTGCTCACTCACTCTCGTTTTCTCTTGCTTGCTCTCTCTCTCACTCACTATGGGTGAAACTGCAATTGACCTATTCCCAATATTCAAGTTACATATCACTTTCCGGTTTTGTGTTTGTTTCTTAGTCTACTCACATGTTGGAGTTTTATAAGCCCACACCCTAGTATTATCTGACTACTGTACTTCAAAATAGGTTAAATCACAAAAGTGCTTGGATTATTGTCATATATTCCCTTTATGTATGTATGCCCAATGACGTCCCATTAACCTGATGTATCACTGAGGAAATTGGTAGGAGCCATGAGGGGGATTCGAACGCTCGCACTTAGTACTGTACTCGCAAGCACATGCCCTAGACCACTAGGGCATGTGGTCACAAGTTAGGTGAGGTGGTGGTGGAGGCCAAGACCGTCAGTAGTTTCAAAGCGTTATATGACAAAGAGTGTTGGGAAGATGGGACACCTCGAGCGTAGCTCTCATCCTGTAACTACACTTAGGTAATTACACTTAGGTAATTACTAATAACCACTTACAAAAAAAATAATGGGAATTGACCAAATTGACAAAGAAGAATTCCTGAAACCAGCAACTTCACGAACAAGAGGCCTTAGATTCAAGCTAAGGAACTAAAGGTGCCAAAAAAATATTAGGAAAGTTTTTTTTTGCAATCGGTGGTACATGGTTGGAACAAGTTAAGGGAGGTGGTGGTGGTCAAAATTGTCAGTAGTTTTAAAGTGTTTTATGACAGTACTGGGAAGACTGGACACCACGAGCATAGCTATCGTCTTGTAACTACACTTGGGTGATTATACACACATACAATTGTATACAAATATACCGCATTATACATACAATACAATGCATGAAACCCTGATTAGGCTTCAGTAGAAGCCTCAGGATCCCTAGAGGGTTTAGTTGAATATCAGTTTGAATTGCTTTTGAGCTTGTGGTGGTGTTACCATGTGTAGACTCCCAAGCACATGTCTAGGGCGTGTACTTCGGAGTACAAAGTGTGTTGGTTCGAATCTCTCAAGGTTCCCTACTGATTTTCTCATAAATACATCACGTTAATGTGATTTCATTGTGCATACGTACATATCATACATATATGGTATACAGTATAATAATTCTCTGTTGGGGGACAGGCAGCCTGAGTGTATTCATACACGTTAGGCTTTTTTAATTATTATTATTATTGAGGTCATAACATAATATAGGAAAGTGATGTGTAAATAGAATAATGGGAATAGGTCAACTGCAGTTTCACCCATACTTATAGGCACAGACCCAGCTGCAGATTTACCCAATGTATATACCTATTGCAAATCTTACCAGTTCTAAAATTATCTAATTTATACAATCTTGGACAAATCCATATTTACTAATTCACTCCTTTTTATAAATGAAAATCCAATTACATTTTGTAATAACCGATTTACACAACAATTTTGCATGAATTAGTCCAATCAGTTGAATGATTACAATATTTTGATTGACTAAACAATACACTTGACCGATCATTATGTAATATTTTTGTTCTTGTATTCTATGGTTTAGGTCACTGCCAATTTGTCCAACATAGAATTCAATAAAATTTGTGCATGTAATTTTATAAACCATTACAATTACTAGGGTAATATTTATCAGTGTTTATGATAGAATTCCTAAATGCAACAGTGATATTATATTGTTTTCGCAATTTAAGAATTTCATTGAAGTTATCATGAAATTGCAGAGTCATTGTATTGTTTCTTTTTGAAGCTAAACGTATCTTGAGTAATTTGACTGTCAGTAAAAGACTTCAGTTATATTAAACTGAAGCCTATTGGATAAATAGCACTAATTTCATCTACAAATTCTTGTGGATTCTTACAACTAAATCTAATTTTTTTTATTGTTATTCTTGCATCATGGACACATTGTGCCTCTTGCAAGTATTTTCTACTTGTTCTCCAGGGCTTGCTGCAGCTTTTCTCTCAGCCTTAAGTCTCAAACTAAAACGTCAGCTGAAGTTTCTTAGGAATTGCTTGAAGGAACAAATCTTAACAAATTGTTGTTTCTTAATAGTATCCTTAGTTTGAAAGCTTGCCCCTTTAATGCATTTCAAAGGATCGTCTTAGTGAAAAGTATTGAAATCTCCAAAGTGGGAGTCTCAAAGACCTTCAAACTAACAAATATCAAAACAATTTTGATCAATCTAATATAATGTAGCATAAAAGAATCTTTATCATAAAAAATTTATAGATATTTCCCTAGTACAGTAGTTGTAAAGGTTCTGTTTATGTTTTCATGAAATTTTTAAAAATAAATTCTGTGATGGAGTAAGTGACAAACACCCGGATAAAATAATAAAAACACAAATATAGGAGGACCACACGGCAGGAGTCAAGTGCATTGTTTATTCACTTGAAAATATTCTAATAATTCAACTGACTGGACAAATTCATGCAAAATTGTTATGTAAATGTTATACCAATATAATTGAATTGTCATTTATAAAAAGTAGTGAATTACAAAATATTAAGTCCAGAATTGTGTAAATTAGTTTTTAATTGGCAAGATTTACAATATGTATAAGATTGTGTAAAGAATTTGTAAGCTACATATGTCTTTTTCTCAGGTATAGGCGAAACTGTATTTGACGTATTCCCATTATGCGATATTTTTTTTTTAAAGTACTGTCGACTAATATTAAAGTCACATCAGGCAAAATTTTACCTATATAGAGTACTTGAAATCTGGAAATATTGTCTGGATTTATTCTTTTTCCTCGTAGCAATAGGTTTCCAAATTTCTGAAATTTCCATTGTTTATCGAGTTACAGATTCATAGGTCCCACTGTACATATCACTACATATACAATACAGTATGTAATTGTTTCATCTACTGTAACATCTTTTGGACAGCTCTAGATATACAGCAGGACTAATATATACTTCAAGTGACTACTGCTTTGTCACATGTCCACATTACAAAGGACAGTACTGTAATGTGGTAAATGCATGAGCACGTAACATTGTTGACTATGAGTTGTCAATATCTCATGATGTATACTTGAATCTCTCTAGTCTTACTATCTCACATTTAGAACTTTGAGAATCTAACCCTATGTCTTTATCTCATATCAATGCCTCTGTAGTTAGTTTTATTTGCCAAATTCATATTTTTAAATTCATCTGTTAAGTTTTCAGTACATGTGTGAATTATCATTATTTTTATTATACTGTGTATAAAACTACTGTAGAAGTTCACTAATCCAGACTACATGGGAAGAACCCCTTGCCGGATGAACCCGTTTTCCGGATTAATTGTCTTTTCACCGTGGACGTTCAAAAGTGAACATTTCCAAAAATGTTTGTACCACAAATAACATAATTTGAATTGCCACTCACTATAATTAGTGTGTGGGGCTGGGTGGGTGGTTAGCTGCCTGGCTGGTAGGTGGGCAGAGCAAGTGGGCAGGCAGACAAGTGGCTAAGTGGGCGAGCAGACAGGTGGGTGAGTGAGCGAGCAGGTTCTGGGAGGATGGCAGGCAGATATGGTTGGCAGGTGAGTGGGCAGGCAGGTTCAGATGGGTGGATGACAGGCAGTTGGGCTTGGTGGGCAGGCAGGCAGGTCAGGTGGATATGTGAGCAAGCAGGTTCTGGATGGGTGGATGGCAGGCAGATGTGCTTGATGGGTGGGTTGGGGGGCCAGATGGGTGGGTGGGTAGGCAGATTTGGATGGGCGGAACAGTCAGGCATGTGCAGCCACACAACACAAGCAGGTGGGTGACTCTCCCTACCCATGCATCCTTCAACCCCCCCCCCCCCCCCCCTCCATCACCCTCCTAATCCTTGTCACAAGTGATGACAACATGCTCACTCACTTGCTGTACGATGACACCATAATATGTGCCTTGTGTTAAATCCCATTTTATTTTCTTGTAAACGCCAATTAATTCTTTTCAAATATTATGGTGAGGTTTTTCATATTTGTAACTAGCTTTCCACAGCAGAAAGAAAAAAATATAATGATTAAACAACTGAGCCACGACCCCAGAGGGTCAGACAAGAGACCTGACCGCCACACTAGTAGGCTTAATACCATTCCTCTTGTATATAATTCAATCCTCCCCACACCCACCCCACCCTGGTGGGTGGTGTGGTATGGTATGATATGGTATGGTTGGTTACCACACTCATTCCTGACACCAACTGCACCCACCCACCCCTGACACCCATTCCTGACACCCCACCACACTCATACCCACTCCTGACACCTCACTACTACTTCAGCCTCCCAGCTTGCCTGAACCCTGCCTGCTCCCTCCTTTCCTGGTGGTGGTGGTGGTGTACATGAGTGTTAGGCTGGGCATTTCACTTGCTTATCACTGCGGTAAAGGTTCACAGGTTATATTCTGCGGCAAGTTGACCCTTGTTTTTGGATAGATTTTTAGGCTTCAAAACTCTATCGGTATATGCTGATCCGGCCAAATATCTTCTAGTCCGGCTTCTATGGACATTTTGGCCGGATAGGGAGATAACTTTATCTGGCCACAATTTTTGCCAAATTAGGGCGTTTTCCAGATTGGCAGCCTCTGGATTATCGAGCTTCTACAGTATACTATATATATATATATATATATATATTTCCTTAAATAGTTTTAGTTGAACTTTACACATGTCCTCATGCTACATTCTTCGATTGAGCTCGTGCATGTAAACATCATCTTTACTATATCTATTTCATATGAGAAAGCGGTTGTAATACCGCTCTGCCCCCTTGTGATTATGTGCCTCGGTACAGGTAGGAGTAGAGGTAGAACCAGCTGTCTTGCCTTCAGAGCTGGCTCGTGTTAAGAGGCCGCACCGCACCTGTAAAGCTCTGTACGATTCCTCTCCATAACATGAAATGCTCAATGGATCTTGAAGAGGTTTCTAAACTTCCTCAGACACACAGCAGGGTTGTAATGTGTGTGCAAGTGAATATTTTATAATTTCCTATGGTCTTGGAACTGGTAGGAGGATATGAAAAGGGTACTAGTATTCTTTCTACTCTTAAATGAAATGACTGGTAATGAAACTGTATATAGCAGGGAAGTTTAATACAATAATTTTTTATTAAAAGCAGGTCGTGGGAGAAAATTTACTAAAGACTGCCTTGATTAACAAAGACACTAGTTGTTTTGTATGTCTCTGACAGTGGACGAGTCGGGTATAGGAAATTTTTGTTAATTTGCATTTTAATTATGTTAAAGTTAACAAATTTGTGCTACAAGTTATATTGTTTCCTTGTACAATGATGTTGAGAAAGTTAAAAAAAATTAATTGGTTAACCCTAAATAGCACACACCATATTTTTGTAATGTATGGTGCCGTGGCAAATTGTTAATTATATAATCGGTGAGCAGGAATATTTTTGTCAAACGAAACATATTGTAAATTCTGTGATGGACAAGTTTATTTAATCACTGAAGGTTTAGCAACTGTTGTGCAGTACAAAATTGTTTTACTCAAGTGTGTGTTTACAATTTTGTTATAAAATAGTTGTCTAAAGTAGCAAGTGCACTTTTGAAGTGCTTATATAGAGGCTAACAGACTAGACTACCTTAAATGTGGAATGAACTAAATCATGTTTAGGACCCAACTCTAGAAAAGTTACTCAGGTTGGTTGGAGTTATTTAAGGCCAAGTGAGAATTTAGTACAGATCATTTCAGGCTGTTTAACCTCAAACAAATACTGTACTGCCAGATGGCAACAAAGTGAAAACTAACCACATGTGACAGGAACTGTGTCTTACATGGTAATCAATATTTCAGTGCAGGCACAGACTGTGTTATGAGAGGCATACAACAGCAGGTGACTTAAGCTCACAATGCCTGCAGGCTTGATGATGTTACAATCTCCAAAGTGACTTACCAACTCTTTTTGTACATTCATATATTGTAGAACTAATGATTCAGTTTAAGGTGTTGAATGGTGCTTCTAGTTCTGCATGTACTAGTAACTGAATGTTATTGTAAGGTGTACATTACAAATAGATTGTGATCTATATAGGGCTTTTCTCAATCATAAGTTAATATCTTGTGTACAGCATGATTATATACACTTTTCAAAGTATATAGCATGTACCTAATGTTTGACTTTATATAAAATAAAGATTACAAAAGTCTCTTCAGAGTTCCAGGTGCTGCAGCAGGTTCTTGACTCACTCTCTCTCCCTCTACCTGGTGTTTGAGACACTCAACATATGATATACCCTTCTTGCATATACAACTCTTTATGTATATCTTGTACATAATTACATATACATGCCTCTCAGTTGTTAAGTATTATCCTGAGGAGTCTGTGTAACAATTTTTTTTTTTATACTAGGGAAGTGCTTTGAAAATAATTATTTATATATTGGGTAATACAAATGTCTGTTTAGTACTTCCATAAATATTTAATGCAAATTAATAGGAATTTTTATTTGTACAGCTAATGAAAATAAATTTAACTTTTCAAGTGCTGTGGGTTATCAGATCAATTTATAAGAGTTAATTATCATCATTAGATAAATCCATTATCATTAATCATGAATCATAATCAGCAACATTGTAGGATAACATTAATTTTCACGTAATAAAAATGCATTATAGACACATTTTCATTCACTGAAGACATTACAGCAAATATTTCAAGTTTGTGTTCTTATTTAATGTACTTTACTATCAATCTCTATAATCATCTGAAACACCAAATACTACTGTACAATAAAAAATATATATATAAAGAAAGGTTGTTTCCAATGATCCATAACGAACATCTTATACTGGATACACTTTTGTGTTATTGTGTACCACTGCTATGGGGATCTCGGGCTCCAGTGATTAGGTTTTCCAGTGTCTTAGATAATGGCACGCTCTTGGCTTTATTGGTTGTGAAGGACAGATTGTACCATAGGAATATTACTTTCGAGAGAAGAATTTTCCATTGTCTGCACTACATTGTGGCTTAGTACACTTAAAATTGTTGCCTCTCATGTGTACAGTACGAGATTGACATAGATATTGAAATTATTAAGTATAATTGCAGGATAACTGATGGTGTCCTGCCTTCCCTATAATCTGTCAAGACATTCTGAAGCATCCAATGATTTTGCATTTATTACCCCTCACTTGTTTTGTGCTATCCATCTACTACTGTCCACAAGGTAAGTATTTTCTTTTGTCTTGGTTACATGTTTATCTTAACTTCATTTACAAAAATGCCGTAGATTTATGCTATTTGTTTGAAACAAAATTTTCCTAAACTCTGTTCATTCCTGTCACAATTTTGCGTGTGTTGATCATAACACTTGTTTTTCCTTCTGTCACGGAATGGTTAAAATTTCCAATGTCTCCAAGTAGTCACCTGGGGCCAGATTCACGAAGCCGTTAAGCAAGCACTTATGAACGTGTACATCTTTCCAGAATCTTTGACGACTTTGGTTACATTTATTAAACAGTTTACAAGCATGAAAGCTTGCCAATCAACTGTTGTTATTGTTATAAACAGCCTCCTGGTGCTTCGGAGCTCATTAACTGTTTAATAATTGTAAACAAAACCGCCAAAGATTGAGAAAAGGGGTACAGGTTCGTGAGTGTTTGCATAACTGCTTCGTGAATCTGGCCCCTGTTTTACATCGGGGGAACCATTTAGTAGGATGTCCTAGGCAATTGTTAATGTTATTAGAGATATAGACACCCCACAACTGTTACATATTTAAAGATGAACTTCAAGTATGAATAATTTGCTTATCATTTAACCATCAATGAAGCTAATAGTGATTCTGACATTGGCGTGATTCTCAGGTGACAGTTTACTAAGAAGCACTCCTCTATCTACACAATGAAATCACAATAGCGTGATATATTTGAGAAAACCTTTGAAGCAGGGCGGTGGAGTTAAACCCGCACCCTAGGTCGACCCCTGGTGCATGCAACACAGCGGTCATTTAGGTAATGTATGTATCAGGGACATCTTCACCACCCTGCTCCAAAGATTTTCTCATCCTATATCTATCAGATCATTAAAGCATCTTTATACATAGTTCGTAGATTGAATGTGGCCTGTTTTTCCCTATTCTGCATTTTATTATGTAGCATTTATTGACATTAGCCATATGTTTGCTTGAAGCACTTACTTTATCTAAAGCCATTTTGAAGATTATAAGTCATCTAGGCTTTTTATCCTTCCAAGTAGCTTGACATCAGTGAAGGTATTTGTAAAACTGTATCATTACATGTAGATCATATAAACAATTAACATTACTGCTATTAGTACTGGGCCTTGTGGGGCTCTACTAGTAACAATATATAAATACTGTATATATATTTATATATAAATATATTATTAAATATGACCGAAAAAGTAAGATTAATAATTCTAACACGAATTTTCTCAATCTTTCGTACATTACGCTTCACTGTTGGAGGTAAATCAAAAATCACTTCTCCAACTTTGGAGAAGTGATTTTTGATTTACCTCCAACAGTGAAGCGTAATGTACGAAAGATTGAGAAAATTCGTGTTAGAATTATTAATCTTACTTTTTCGGTCATATTTAATAATATATGTCTACAGGAAAGACTGCTACCAAAATATACTTATATATAAATGTATACATATGTCAAGAAAAATTTCCATAGCACTAGTAAATATGCTCTTGATAAAAAGCTTTAAATCTAACCAGGCATGTACTATTTCCTTCTACCAGTAGACTGAAGATTACAAAGATTTACATAGCACAAGTCTTTTATACAACAATAATAATAATGAAAATTATTAATATACACAAGAACATGGTACAATGGTTGGATAATTATATAAAATACATATTTGATAAAGGCACAAGTATGCAAAGCATTTCTGACATAACTTAAAACCTATAACTTAATAATTAACTGCCCTAAAACTGAGATTGAATAACAAGAATCTTTCAAACAAGAGATGCCACACCAATGATGATACTTTTCAAGACACTGGTGCTCTCTAGCAGGAATATTGTTGCACACTAACGGACCCATTCAAAGGTGGAGAAATTACCGACTTATTGAGTGTGCAAAGATCTTTCAGTGATAGAATTCACTCAATAAATTCACTCAATTCACAAGGAGTGCCGGACCAACCGGGCTGTGGTGGGTATGTGGGCCTGCGGGCCGCTCCAAGCAACAGCCTTGTGGACCAAACTCTCACAAGTCAAACCTGGCCTCGGGCCGGGCTTGGGGAGTAGAAGAACTCCCAGAACCCCATCAACCAGGTATCAACCAGGTATAAAACATCTAAATTATTAGGACCACTTAAAAATGTTAAATATTTTCCCTAACATATCAGAGGACCCTTAACTTACTGTTGTTGAAAAAAAAAATCCCAAATTTATTTTCATTTTTTTTTTCATTTTCAAATTACGTCCAAATTCGGCCATTTGGGCAAACGGCCATAAGCGACGTTCTTTTTAAGAGGACAGGTTGAAGTCACAGGCTATTTTTTTTCTTTTTTTTTCATCTTTGTCTAGGCCCCAGGTCAGGAAGGAACTATCAGGAGAAAGTGCCAAGCCATTATGACTATATAGCACATGAAAGAGTTCAGGGTAAGGATTTGGGATGGGACGGAGGGAAGTAACAGTGCCCAACTACTTGGACGGTCAAGGATTAAAAGCCAACCTACATGAAGTGAGACTCACTCTCTACTGTCCAGCTCAAGTGGTGCCCAACCACTTGGACTGGATGATAAGAGATCAGGAGCAAGCATTTTGATTGGTTAGGGGCACATTGGTGGTTCACATTCTTTGGTCACATGGTATGCAGAAGTCGGCTCCTCAGAGCTGCATTACTAGGCTTTGTTGGCTTACTTTATAATATTGGTGATCATTCCCAGTGACAAGGTGTCCTGCTTGGCTTGTCCTTCTGGCTCTGGGAATCCCCCTTTGTGGATATCCCCCTCTGAACCTGGTCTCGCCTTGTGTGAGTTTGAGGGCTGTTCGTCATCCATGCCATGGGCAATGATCATTTTTCTTCCTCTGCCATGTTGCCTGTTGAGCGGGTGACACCTCAACCCGTCCTCTTAAAAAGAACGTCACTTTTGGCTCGTATGCTCACTACGGCCAAATTTGGACGTAATTTTTAATGAAATCGACTCACAAAAGTGACGTACTGTTCCGTTTTCTGTTTGAGTCGTCCGGCTCTCCTCGGACAGCTTTGAAGACGAACTTTCAATTTACGTTTTTCATAACGTTTTGAAACTTTATGAGAATTTCCTGCCCACCTAACCTATCAGAGGACCCTTATCTTACTGTTGTTGAAAAAAAAAATCCCCAATTTATTTTAAATTTATTTTAATTTTCAAATTACGTCCATATTCGGCCATACTGGCAAACGGCCAAAAGCGACGTTCTTTTTAAGAGGACAGGTTGGACACCTACAACCCTGAATCCTGTGGGGGTTTGCTCTTCTCCATATGGTTCTTCTCTCTGCCCCTCCTGATGATGATCAAGCATATCAGGCAGCTACCACTTTGTAGGTTCACTTCATCCAGTGTCATTTATGTGCCCAGTTGGATGCCCCAGAGCTGGCCTTTCTTGTTTTTAGGAACCCAGAATTGGAAGTGTTGGTGAATTCCACCTTGGGTCTGTCCGCACTCCTTCCTTCCCCTTCGGGTGTGGTACACACAGTTACTGTTCTCCTTCCTCCTCCCCTTTCTTCAGGCTCTGAAATGCCCGAAGGTTTTGGAGTTTGGGCAGGGTTTAGCCCGGGATGTAGCTCGGCTTTCTCCAGGGTTGCTCCTTCCACTTCAGGTGTAGAGGCAGTCGAGTCCCCTAGTCCTTCCAAGGTTTCAGGGTTTTCTTCCTTGCAGCCAACCTCTTTCTCCGCAGCCTCTCATTTGGGCTCTGCTGTTCTCTCCCAGTGGGTGTGGACTCTGGTTCTGCCCCAGAGCCTTTGCGTTTGGTTTCCAAGGCTTGGACAGATTTGGATAGTGACCCCTGTGGAGGATGACTTGTGGACTCACTCGCACTTGGCTTTTGTCATAGGCAGGGTGTGGCTTTGGGGGCTGTTATGCTTGCATTCATTCCCTCTGATGAGGTGCCTTTTGCTTCAGGGGGCAGGGGGTTTTCATATCCCCTCTCCTTGTGAGAGTTTAATATTAATGCAGCTTACCCCTAAAGAGGTTTGTTTCCACATTACTCTCAGCCTGTTGGATACATTTTTCCAGGTTTCCTTCCTCTATGGTCTCCTCTTCAGTGGATCAGGCAGATCTATTCAAGTATCTCCTGTGAGATCCAGAGTTTTAATGTAATGAAGTGCCAATTTTTGGGTGAACCCTGATGGCTTCCTGATATTCCCCACTATCTTCAAGGTCATCAGTTGGGCACTTTGTGTGTTTGCATCTGCTATAGGTCAGATTAACCAGTCTCCGTGGTGCAGTGGTAAGACACTCGCCTGGCGTTCCGCGAGCGCTATGTCATGGGTTCGTATCCTGGCCGGGGAGGATTTACTGGGGGCAAATCCTTAACTGTAGCCTCTGTTTAACGCAACAGTAAAATGTGTACTTGGTTGTAACAACGATTCTTCGCGGCGGGGATCGTATTCCAGGGACCTGCCCGAAACGCTACGCGTACTAGTGGCTGTACAAGAATGTAACAACTCTTGTATATATCTCAAAAAAAAAAAAAAAAGATGGCGTTGGTCAGTGGACAGTGTAACCCCCCTATCCCATTCATCAAACAAATGGGAGGGGCTGGGCGAATGAGTGCACACATGTTTTGAAAGACTCGATCGTTTGTTTACATGGCTGGAAGTGTGTGTTTTGGTGGGTTTTGAGGCTTAGGTCTCTTTGAATCCAGCAGTGATCTTTATTTGTTCGTTGACTTAATGGTTGCCCTCCTCGGTGAGGTTGCAGTGTACCACCTACTCCCTGTGCCTCTGTGAGAGGGCCATGTTCTGGCTCTGGTCCCCAGTAGGCCAAATGGAACACCATGGCTAATATGATCTAGTAGTTGGGAGCCATCTCAGCAAGATAGCTTGAGGGAGCCACCGTGGCTCACCCAAAACCTGGCGTTTCATTACGTTAAATGCTGGTTTTATTATCTTAGCATTGCAGAGTACTGTACTCCTTTCTTGTTTCATTTGGAAACAATTCCTCTCATGTACTTCTCATATTCATGTATTTGCTGAATGAAGTATACCTTTTGTAAGCTATATAGTTCAGCCTTTCTATAATAATTTGTTTAGTTGACGTTAGCAGTGAGAGGTAACAGAGGCTGTGCGCACCTATGTTTGAATTTCTGAGCATCTGTGTTCATTGTCAAAGTTTGTTTCCAATGGTTAAAAAGGGAGTTGTTTGAGAAGGCTTCGTTGTACTGTCTGAAGTTAATCTTCATAGTTTCTATTGGTTGTTTGGTAATGTTTCTCAGACGAAATGTAGGGTAGTGATGTGTTATCCCACGAGTGATTATTCCAGAGGTTGGTAGAGATGTTATGTTAATTCATCCTCTTTGTATGCTTGAGAGACATGTATATAACTTAAATGCTATTTACTTATAATAAAAGCATTGGAAATGTGCACTTTTCATGACTAATGAGTATCAGCCTCAATAATTTAGGTGGATTGATGTGGTTTTGTGTATCTACAGGTATGTACATTAAAAGTGAGCAAATTGAATGCTTCTGACATGATGAGAATGGGCTGTGCAGGGATTCAACACATTTGAGTCTAAGCATCCAAGCTAAAACGTGAAATCTGCTGTGATAATTAAACTTTAATTCTGCTCCTCTTTCAATCTTTCCATGTGCCATGGAATCTATTAAGATTGGCTTTGATTGTTTTGATTCATCGCCATCTAAGAATATGTGGTTTAAATATAACTTATTAATTCAGTTTTGGTATCTTAAGTTCAAAAGTATGTAACATTCAGTTGTGATTTAGAATACTCTTGTATGTATAAATAATAATATAAAAATACTGCTATAATTATAATTGTACACTCAAGGCTCTCTTTTTAATTAAAGCAACCGTTTCTTTTCTGTACTGTGATAATTTGCAGTTCTTGAACATTGATATATACTATACCATATATTGATTTCTTGATGTGTAAAATCAGTTTAAGTACAATAAAAAGCATTTTCTTCAACAGTTCGAGTGTTCAGATCATCTCCTCAGTTTGGCGTAACACTTGTAACATATGAGATCTTGCAGAGATTGTTCTATGTTGACTTTGGTGGCAAGTATGTATTTAGAAGTTTATATTTTTATCTTGACACTGTCAAGTTATTTTATTTTAATTTCTTTTGTGTATTCCAAGTTGACATCTAAGACTTAAGAGTATGTAATTAACTTTCATATTTTGAACATTTTGAGTATGTGCAAATTTGAGGAGAGGAAATGTGCACTATATATGAACTTTAAGGATTTTACTTAGTTATTTTTTTGAGTAACTTAAGTGTATCAAACATCTTGTTCATGATGGGTGAACAAGATGTTGTTCAAACATGAGCACTGATGAGTGTTCAAATATGAGCACCCGTCAAAACCCTGCACCATCTATAGAGCCCCATCAAGTGGCCTAGCAGATCATCTTGCGGTATCTTGTGCTTTAACAGTCATTTTCTTTATTTTTTCCTCTTGTACTGTTCCTGACTTGGCCCCTCACTGCTCAGCACAGCTTTTACTCAATTGGTATTACCTTCTGTAGGGTTGCTCTGGAATTAACATATTTTGGTCTCTAGTTTCACATTTACGAAGCTTAATAAAGCATTCTTAAACATCTGTCCTTCCCATGGTGCCATGCACTAAGGCTTTTCTGGCTGTTGCTCAGTCATAAAGTACAGTCAGCCTTATCTCCATGGCCATCCTGCAGTTACCCACTCAGTTATTGGCCAGACACAATGGTGTTTAACTTGACTGACATGCACATGTAGAAATGTGTAGGTATGTTCATGTAAAAATATAATGAAGAAAATGTGTAAAGTAAATAAGCAATAAAACAAAAGTATATCATGGCAGAGAATCCTTACCATTGATCAATATAACGAGAAAAATAGTTTGATGTAAATGAACAGGATTGTTTATGGTACAGTGTTTACATCGTGTATTCATATTGTTTTTACGATTTATAATAAAATGTGACGATTTTAGTATTACAGTACAGTACTCTGCTATAATAGTCTCACTTTTTCAGCCGGCCTACAAGCTCGGAAGCCCAGCTGCCTGCCACAGCGGCAGATCTCCGTTCAACCAACCCAGAACATATTGGAGGATACAAAGTTGCTGTTCCTATATTTAGAGGCATTGAATCAAAATTTGGTCTCTTCCTTCCACGATATGTGTGAGACTCTGAGAATGTATTATGTATATAATTTTTGATTTAGTTATGAAATACTGTCTGGTTTATAATTAGATTAAAAACTCCATTGTTCTTTAAGTTCATTATTAGTCATGCATACCCAGTGAACGAATTGCCTTAGTCGTGTATTTCAAGTAAATTATTCTGATATTTATGCTGGGACATAAGGTGCTGTCCATGACACTTTGGTATTTGTCCCTGTGTAATTTAACAATGGGGTTGGTACATTTACAAAAATTTATTCCGGTTTCTGTTTTGAATACATCGAGATGACGACGTGCACAAACAATCAAAGCTTGCTACATCAAGACTTGCTAACAGGATTTCACTCATATGGGCAAATATTATTATTTAATATATGTACATAGTGTTCTTATATTTGGCCCATATACTGTAGTAACATTTCAGACTTAGTCACACATACCTTTTGTATATTTCCCATTTATGTTACTCGATCGCTGTGAAGTACTCTTAGAGAACGGTGTAAAACAATAACCAGTTTGGTACACTCAAAAGTCTTCTCACATTAACACAAAATTCATATTATATATATATATATATATATATATATATATAATATGAATTTTGTGTTAATGTGAGAAGACTTTTGAGTGTACCAAACTGGTTATTGATTTGTCTCTTGATTCATCTGTTATAATGAGTTTGTACCGAGATTAATTAGTAGTTTCATTTAATTAGTGTTGGCCTTTTTCACAGTTAATTAGCAATATCTGTCACTCAAGTTGTAAGAGTCGAGTGAGGTAGTGTTTTATAGAGTGTTGAGCCCCATCCCAGCCAGCCAATAGTTGGATTACACATACAGAAATCACAATAGCGTGATGTATCCAATGAACAAATCCACAAGGGGACGTGACGAGGGTTCGAACCTACGTCCCTGAGGATCCCCAGACGCTGCCTTGTGGATTTGTTCAATAGTCTGATTATTTCAATGATTATAGCTGATGAGATTAAGCAATATTGCAATATACTATTTTAGGAAAATGTTGCGTTTCTGTTATGTGTTCCGGTGATGGTGATGATTGATGGTGATGAGGATAGTGATGAGGATAGTGATGGTGATAGTGATGATAGTGATGGTGATAGTGATGATAGTGATGGTGATGAGGATAATGTGATGGGAACTGTATGGACGAGACTAAAGATGAAAGATAAAAAATTGCCACGTCTAAGGCGGAGGTTACTGGCTTATCTCAGCTCTGCAAGATAGGCCTAAGATGCAAAATGCAACCTTTGCAACTAGGCCTATCGGTTCCATTACCAACATAGTGATGGGGCAGTGTGACCCCTAATACCTAGCCTCTCCCATGGTGATCACTGGCTGTAATTAGAGTCCTGTTGGGGGAGACTTTGCTAGTATACATTGTAAATTGAGTAGGGAAACTAATGTATTCTACTGTATTCACCACCAATCCCCCCCCCCTAATTTGTGTGTGTGGGGGAGGGGTATAGTGACCTGCTTCCTGGGTAGCAGCACAAGAGGATGACAGGTTGAGGAATGATTGACAGATAAACAGGTTGAGGAATGATTGACAGCTATGACAGGTTGAGGAATGATTGACACAGGTTGAGGAATGATTGACAGGTAAACAGGTTGAGGAATGATTGACAGATAAACAGGTTGAGGAATGATTGACACAGGTTGAGGAATGATTGACAGAGGAACTTCCTCTACCTGTCTAAGCACAACCTCTGTTATGATTCATTTAAACAATGTCAGTTAAGAATAATGATAAAGTAAATATTCTAGAAGGAAGTTGAAGTGACTGCGGAGCCACAAGGACGCAGGTTCGATCCCAATGCATAGCCTCAGGCTTTCCTTATACTGAAGAAAGTCAAAATATTCCAGATATTTAGTTTCAGTGAGGTTAACAAAAATATTTGATTAAATTCGTTTGTTTAAAAACTTTACTTCAGTGTTAATTAGACTTTGTCGCAAGTTTTCGCTAAGACTTTTATTTACTGTCGTGTAGTGGTGGTAAAGGAGCTTCAGTTTCTCTTTACTACATCTTCCTTTTCCTTCTTCTTTACTTCTATATCCTTCCCTTCCCACCTCTATTTACCACACACTCCTACGTATCTCGCCCACTCAATCTATTCCTTCTCGCCTTTCTCTCCCTCTCTCATGTTGTTGGGGGTTTTAGATTCAGCTACTTAGAGCAAAAAGTTGCAAGTAGCACGGGTTATGGCGATCCCGTAGTGGAGTTACCTGGTACAGGCGCGGGGCTGTAACTGGTGCTCTGTTTTCCCCCGTCGCATATTCAGTCTCTTTATCTTATCAATCTCTTCAACGGCATTTCCTCTCTCTCTCCCCACTCCTACATCAGTCTCTCCCTTCCTCCCTTCATTTCTTGCTGACGCATCATTTTCCAAGAATTAAGGTGTCTAACCTGGCCAAACCTGTGCGACGGTGACAATGTACCCACTGCGAGAGGCTCTCTCTTAGCGGCAACGCTTTAAGTGCCTCCACAACCCCTCAGTTATGCGCATTCATTTAAACAAGTATTTTTCAGACGCATAAATATCTCACGCGTGTCTGCGCCCCTGCGCATGTACGACCTTTGTGGTGCTTGTGCGCCAAACAAATATAAACACACGTGTTTGGCTTAAAATATAAATCCACGCATTGATGTGTATACAGGACAGTGTTGACCAGACCACACACTAGAAGGTGAAGGGACGACGATGTTTCGGTCCGTCCTGGACCATTCTCAAGTCGATTCATAACATCACAGGACAGTGATGTTATGAACAGGTAATTAGTGATGGGTGATGGTGAGGAGGGGATGATGGTGACGGGGGGTGATGGTGAGAGGGGTGAGAGTGAAAGGTGACTGGAAATATGACCGCATTGCTTTCAGTATTGATTTTTCCCCTTCCTATGCCTCTTATCTTTTCACTCTCGGAATTAAGAAAAAGTAATCAAGTTACCGAAATTCATGGTAAAGAAACTAATGATTAATGATATATTTTCTGTTTCGTTCCACTCTGGAATATTTTCACATAAGACATGAATATTAAGTGTGCAAATTTGTCTAGAAAAGTTCCTATCTACTATAGCCACACTATGCATGGTAGATCTTATCTACTATAGCCACACTATGCATGGTAGATCTTATCTACTATAGCCACACTATGCATGGTAGATAGTTCTTAGAAATACTAAATTGCTTCATTGTTCATAATAGATACTTCTCAAACCCAAACCTATGCACAATAGAAATTTTCAATAGAACACAGATAACATAACCCAACATATGGGGTTCTTTTGTTGTTCTACTGTTATTTGTTCTTGTTCTACTGTTATCTGTATCTTGCATCCCATCCTCCTGACACGAAAGTACTGAAAGTATCGACGTTTGTCTATTGTACAAATACGGACGAGGTAGACTTATAGAAGTTAGGAAAGTAGTAGTTTAAAAAGTAGACTTTTGTGTTATTGAATTTGGGCAAATTAACATTTTTTTCTAATGAAAATTAATATCGCCATTCTAGGCCTAATATAAGTTATCTGTTGTGTACTAGTTCATATATATATTTGCTATTAGGCCTAGGAATATTTAATTTTAGTTTTTAGCTTTTTTGTCCGGAATCTGTGAAATGAATAGTGCCAGATATATAACTGGGAGGATGCTTTGAGATGCTAGAAGCAACAGCCAGGTGGACCAAACTCTCACAAGTCGAGCCTGGCCTCAGACAGGGCTTGGGGAGTAGAAGAAGTCCCAGAACCCCATCAAGCAGGTATATGAGGGCCTGCGGGCCGCTCCAAGCAACAGCCTGGTGGACCAAGCTCTCACAAGTCAAGCCTGGCCTCGGGCCGGGCTTGGGGAGTAGAAGAAGTCCCAGAACCCCATCAAGCAGGTATATGAGGGCCTGCGGGCCTGCTCCAAGCAACAGCCTGGTGGACCAAGCTCTCACAAGTCAAGCTTGGCCTCGAGCCGGGCTTGGGGAGTAGAAGAACTCCCAGAACCCCATCAAGCAGGTATATGTGGGCCTGCGGGCCGCTCCAAGCAACAGCCTGGTAGACCAAGCTCTCACAAGTCAAGCCTGGCCTCGGGCCGGGCTTGGGCAGTAGAAGAACTCCCAGAACCCCATCAAGCAGGTATATGTGGGCCTGCGGGCCGCTCCAAGCAACAGCCTGGTAGACCAAGCTCTCATAAGTCAAGCCTGGCCACGGGCCGGGCTTGGGGAGTAGAACAACTCTCAGAACACCATCCAGGTACAATCCAGGTATAATTTAGATCTTCAATGGTGGGGAGGGTATGATTTCGATGCTTCCGAGGATCAACGTCCTGCGGCCCGGTCTCTGACCAGGCCTCGGTTGGTGGTCTGATCAACCAGGCTGTTCGATGCAGCCTGACGTATGAGTCTGGTTAATCTGGTATCCTTTGAATAAGTTTATCAAGCTCTCTTTTGAACACTGAGAGAGATCGGTCAAGTTTTTTTTTCAGACACGTCAAAAATTCCATCCGTTAAAAAATACGTCAAAAACTAATTTTACACGTCAAAAATTAATTGTACACGTCAAAAATTAATTGTACACGTCAAAAATTACTTTTACACGTCAAAAATAACTTTTACACGTCAAAAATAACTTTTACACGTCAAAAAATACTTTTACACGTCAAAAAATACTTTTATACGTAAAAAAAATGTCAAAATACCTGTTTACGTCAAAAAAAATACGTCAAAAAGTACCTGTATACGTTAAAAAAAATACTTTTGACGTGTCATGTCTTGCAAGAAAGGCAATTATAAATATTCCTCAAATAATTGTAATATCTCCTTCACTGATGACACGTAAATACGTAGCAGCTGTACAGCATTAAACCCAAGTAGAAAAAATGCAAAGCAATGTTAGGAGACTGGCTTGGACAGTCACTTTGCCAGTCACTGGATCTCTGACACGGCTCGTGACTGTGCGAACCCACTTTAGACAGTCTCCTTCCCTCCAGGTGTCAGTCGATATTATTATTAACTAAGAAAATATTCACTGAATCGATAAAGCTTCCACGGACACGGAAATGGATACATCATAGAAGCTAAATTATTTAAGGTATTAAATATTGACATATTGATTTGTGAGCCTTAAAATCAATCTCATAATATCAGGAACAAATATAATAACTCTTGGGATTGAACTTGGATCTCTGGACTGGTCCCAGACACATGATAAATATTGATTGTTCAAATTCATTTTTATTTTCACTTCATAATTTAGGAGCGTGTTCAAGGAGACGAAGTTGAACACGTCTGTCTTCTGTGTTCAATCACATTACATAACGGCAAAATGACAGTTATTGGCCGTGAATTATTCCGAATGTTCGAAAAGTAATTTGAGCTGGAATTTTGGCCTTGAACAAATTAGATATAGGGCGACGAGTGAACAGTTCAAGAACTGAACAAAATCCACATACGAAATAGTGAGAAGAACCGCTCGAATAATGGAAAATTTGGCTCACAAAATCAGCAACACTTAACTAATCAATAAAATCATATCTCAAGTAATAATTTCAAAGTAAAACTCAATGTTCATATTGAATAAAAATAACAAATCATGGCGCAGAATAAAATCAACAGATCCTTCTATAAACGTAAAAAAATATTAGTAAAGACTAGGTAAATATTACTGATGCAACACGTCTGGGCCACACATGCAATCATTAAATATTGCAATGGTCCTCCAGTTAGTTTTTGCACCCATTAATTTTATGACCAATGCTCACAGCCGTCCGTCAACGCTCACAGCGTCCAGGGTAAGCAAAGATATTTCTCGCAGCTGGTGTTGATTTGCTAATAATGAGAATGCATTGAATTTGTTGATGTTTTTAATGTTTTGAATTAGCACGAATCTGTTGGGCATTTATGATGGCGAGAATATTGTTGGTAAAAGGTCAAAATGTGATTGATTTCTTGATGGAAAGAGTGAAAAAGAGAGTGAGAAAGAGGGGGAGAGTGAGAGTTTTTATTATTAACATCTTTATTGACAATTTAATTACAGTTTTGCCTAATCTGAGCAATTCAATTAGGTCTTATTAATGTAAGGATAATGCTAGTATTCACTGTCACGCAGGACAGAGGGTCATACACAAGACAATAGGTCTTAACTGTAGGCTGAAGCACATATATATCATGGTTACAATCAACTACATTAGACAATATACACATTTCAGTGTACAAATATGTAAATACAACATCTTTATTGTACACTGCCACACAAGGGCAGGGATGGGTTCAATAGAGATGCAGCTTAAAAATGAAATAAATACAAGTGATCATTCTTAAAGATGACCAAGAAAATGTCAGATAAATTGACAAAGAAAAATGTCTCAGCACTCAAAAATGTAACAATGTAGGAAAACTATTCAATTCCCAATTTTAACGAAGACACAGACATGAGAAGCATTTCTCCAGGCAAATGGCAGACTGATGTTTTCTGAATTAATATTAATTCTTTGTAAAGAAGTCAATTAGAACCCACCTCGAGTAAAGCCTTAGGCATCATGTCAGTTCTCATTGGTATTCCGGAGAGGAGGAGACGTTCCATTCAACAGAATGGAACAGAGACAGAGAGACAGAGACACAGACAGAGCTGAATGATCCCTTACCTAATCCCGTTAGGTGATACGTTGTTAACTGGACTACATAACTCCAAAGTCATTTTTTATATATTTTGAACCGAAGTCAATACATCCGTCCTAACTTGACTCTTTAATGTTGACCAGACCACACACTAGAAGGGATGACGACGTTTCGGTCCGTCCTGGACCATTCTCAAGTCGATTGTCTTTAATTGTGAGCTCCTATTATGTTATGACTCTGAACGGTGTAAAATGTTATAATGAACAAATCCACGAGGGCCGTGATGGGGGTCATGGATTTGTTCATTTGATGCATCACGCTATTATGATTTCTTTGTGATAATGTGCTTGATTCTGAGTACACATGCATGAGAATTATTGATAATAGAGACCTATTTCCGGTTCCAATAGTTGTGGGATAAAATATTTGGTTTCAAGACGCCAGTTGTATCTTCGGTTTTGTTTACAAATACAAAGATTAAGTATTTCTTTATTTCTTTTATAGTATTTCTTATCTCTTTCTCACTGACCTTTAGCAGAACTTCGGAGGCATCAGAGTGAAATTAACACCTGGAACGCGACCTGTCTATAGATTTGCATCCAAGTCCCTCAATTACTGGTGAGTGAATACCCCCCCCTCCTCCCGTGGCTGGGACTCGAACCCAGACGAAATTGATTGATGAAGATTAAGCCACCCAAGAGGTGGCACGGGCATGAATAGCCCGTAATCAGCCGAAATTGTTGGCAAGCTGCAAATATATTGTGCAACCTCACCTCACCTCACCTCACCTGTAGGTATCTCCGTGAGGGTTGGGGGTGATAGCACTTAAGTTTTGGCCGCCATCTTGACCTCCCTCACTAAACGTGGATGGGATAACAAGCAAGAAGGATACCAGGCTGGTTTAAGGGCTCACCATAGCCGGTGCTACATGGACACTTCGTCCTGAGTAGCTAAATCTGAAACAACAACAACAACAGCCAGGCTGGTCATCCATCATACCCCACATACAACGGTACTCTTCCCATCACCTGGGTTCTAGGGGACTCGAACCGCGAACCCCATGCGTGTGAGAGGCCGAAGAGCTCTTTAGCTGTACTCTGGCTTCAGGCGGTCGTACCACTGCTATAAAAATCTGGAAACTCGACAGTGATTAGAATAATTGCTAGCTGCCAGGCGCCCAGAGAAGCTGGAACATGTTAGTTTTCATTTTGTTTCGTTCTGAAATTTTTCGTATCGTCTCTGGAACAACAGGGAACTAACACATGGAACTAACGTTAAGTAATGACAACCAGCGTTAGTATAAGATTTCTGGACTCTGTTCATCTGATTCCACCAGTGAAAAGTGGATCTGGATGTAAATCCAGATTCTTAGATCTAGATTTAGAAAAAGCCTAGAAAAAGATTAGAAAAAACTATAAATAGTTCTTATTTTTCAAAGAAACATCTTTTATCTCCCAATAAAACTGCGTTTATGTACCGCAGTTTTACATACATTTCTAATATTTTAAGATACATTTTTAATATTTTAAGATTTTTTATTATATTACAAGAAACCACTCTATCTTTCAAGAAATAATTCTCACATTTCAAGAAACTACTACTATTGAAAGAACATCCTAGAAGTTGCTTGTAGGATGTCAAATGTTGATCTAGCATCTAGTTGATGGTTCTTTAGTTTCCAAGAAATTACTGTTGGAAGAGCTATTACAAACAAACAAAGAAATAATCCTAAGAGAAAGAGTGGCTAATCATTTAATCCCAAGTAAGCAATGGACTGCTAAAGATGTAGACGCAATTATTGGCTTCACTTGATGGTCTTTTAATGCTTTAGTGTGAGGAAAATCATGTCCATTGTTCCAATTAGTTATGCCAGATTTAATAATAATTTTATACACGTGTGAAGGTATACGTCTGAGTTCACCAAACATATCCATCTAAATTACTCTTCCAGTGACTTTAGTCTTTCGTTGACATCTGACATTTAGTCTTTCATTTCCTGCCCGAAACGCTTTGCGTAATAGTGGCTTTAGGCATTGTATGTACTAGCTGTATCTATAAAGCCAACAAACTTTGTAAAATCTCTTTATGTATGTACCTTTACCTAAATAAATATTATTATTATTATTATTCATATCCATCTGGCGTTATTGAGAAGGTCGAGTGTATTGGTGATATTGCAATCGTGAAGGACAACATAGGAGGCAAGCGAGCGAGAGGAATCACCAGAAATAAAGAGGAAATGGAGTAGGAATAAGGTAGAGGGAGAGGCTAGAATTTCTTCCTGAAAATTAGATCAGGGAGGCGCTTTCCAGCCTCGGCCGAACGCCATTAAACTGTATCTAATTACTAATATGATTGCTAATGAATAGTGGACATTAGCACCTGACTGTGCCACCACCTGCTGCCATGCAACGTGCTAACAACAATAGATGCCTCGACTGGAATGACACCATTATACGGTAATTATTTGATAATGCCTTCAGTCACCAAGTGAGCCTGGCTGTTGAGATTTAGAATAATAAGGTCTAAATTTTTGCCGTGTAAAAATATTGGACTTTAGCTCCGTGACCCAGCTCTCGTGACGGTACTTGCCCCATTTCATCACATCTCATGAGGTTTCTTGATTTGTAGAACCAATTGGAGGTCTGGTGGAGGTGGGGTCCCTCGATTGTTTCAAGCGTGGGTTGGACATGTATATGAGTGGGATTGGGTGCTTATAAATAGGAGCTGCCTCGTATAGGCCAATAGGGCTTCTGTAGTTACCTTTATTCTGTTATCACGACCACAAGAAGCCCCCCTTTTGAACAGTGGCCGCCAGTCAACACAAAAAGGTATTTTTTTTCCCCAAAAAACTTTGCTAGGGTCTACCCCCCTTTTCTGCGCCTCAGGGTCTCAGTTTTCTCTCTCTAGGCCGCCTTCGGCCTCAGTCCTGTCCTCATGGGAAAGTTTTTGCCATTCTAGGGTAGACTTATTTCTTTTTTCCTCGACGATTTTTTACCTGAATTTACCTGAGGGGCCACTCATACGAGTGGCCTCGATGAGGATAGGAAGCCGGCGGCTTGTCAGATGTCCCCCCCATTTGCCCTGAGGATTGTTTCTAGTTGTAGTTTTAAATTCCAGTAGCGTTTTAGCGTTTATGGCTTTGGCGGGTAGGCGGTTCCACGGGTTTACAACAACATGGGGTGAATATTCTGAATTATTTGCTCTTATTTACATGTGTTTTTTCAATGCGAGTTTCAGCTCTTGGGTCCCGCCGTCTGGCTATTTATCATACACGTTCCTGAAACTGTCAGGATTCGTCAAAGCGCCGAATCCATGTCGGATTAGTCATTTATTAAACAGTTTATGGGGCCTAAAGTGCTACCAAGTTGCCTAGATTTACCTGAACAGAAATCTTGTTACGAGGGTTCGAATCTCCCCAAACTGTGTTTTAAATGTACTAAGCTGCTATGATCGGGGAAAGATGCAGAGGTTTCGTAAATATACACATCCCTGGTGGATGTTATTGCACTGGCGTGACACTAATGAATTAATTTATGTTCATCTGAGTTCCAGTTTCCGACCATGGCCTGTTGTCATAGATGTGTGTGTGGTAAATATTGAGTTTGTGTCCATTTTTGTTACTAAGGGAGGCCTGACGGTTGAGTGGACAGCACTCGGGGCTCGTAGTCCTGAGGTTCCGGGTTCGATCCCCGGTGGAGGCGGAGACAAATGGGGCAGTTTCTCTTCCGCCCTGATGCCCTGTTCACCTAGCAGTAAATAGGTACCTGGGAGTTAGACAGCTGCTACGGGTTGCTTCCTGGGGATGTGTAACAAAAAAGGAGGCCTGGTCGAGGACCGGGCTGCGGGGATGCTAAGGGCCGAAATCATCTCAAGATACGTTGATGTACAAACGTGAACTATCAGGGGAAAGCACGAAGCCATTACGACTATATAGCACTTGGAAGGGATCAGGATAATTATTTGGGATGGGAGGAAAGGAATGGTGCCCAACCACTTGGACGGTCGGGGATTGAACGCCGACCTGCATGAAGCGAGACCGTCGCTCTACCGTCCACCCCAAGTGGTTCTATATCAGTGTTATACATAGAGGCTGTGAACACCCGGTGGGAGCCTTAGGGCGAGTGGACAGCACGCTGGACTTGTGATCCTGTGGTCCTGGGTTCGATCCTAGGCGCTGGCGAGAAACAATGGGCAGAGTTTCTTTCACCCTATGCCCCTGTTACCTAGCAGTAAAATAGGTACCTGGGTATTAGTCAGCTGTCACGGGCTGCTTCCTGGGGGTGGTGGCCTGGTCGAGGACCGGGCCGCGGGGACACTAAAGCCCCGAAATCATATCAAGATAACCTCAAGATAGATCATGTCTCGTTCAACATTTGCATTACTATTCTATAATTTTATTTTCTAAACCACTTTAACAAGATTTCTCCGACGCCAAGACCATGAATGGCAGTGCTTGAGTAATGCTCAATGCTCATTACTCCATGAGTAATGAGCGAGTAATGCTCTCCTTCGTCAGATAAATATGGCAGTTACTGATTTCCTTTGGGGCGAATCGGCGATGGCTTGCATAGATACTGATTGGAAGCCAATCAGGGGCCAGGGGGATGTGTACAAAGTTATCTGGGTTGCATCCGTATGTTAATCAGACTTCAGGAACCATAAATCCAAAATGCAAGGTTTCCTATCAAGGGGAATCGAGCCCATCAGATTCTTTGAGAATTATTGGACGATCAGACAATCATGAAACCTGTCAAACAATGGTGAAAAATAAAGAATACTGAACAAGAATGAACAATGTCAATTAAGACTTAATTTCGAGTGTGAGAGATGGAACAATGGCAATTAAGACGTAATTTCCAGTGTGAGATGGAACAATGGCAATTAAGACTTAATTTCCAGTGTGAGAGATGGAACAATAGCTTTTAAGACTAAATTTCCAGTGTGAGAGATGGAACAATAGCTTTTAAGACTAAATTTCCAGTGTGAGAGATGGAACAATGTCAACTAAGACTTAATTTCTAGTGTGAGAGAGATGGAATAATGGCAATTAGGACTTAAATTGCAGGGCAAGGGAGATGGAACCACCATCGACTTTACAAATAATTAACTTTTTTTAAGTAGTAAATTGGACAAAGGTGTTAAACCTATCGAGCTGTGACCTTATAGTAATCACTCTCTAAAACCAGTTTAAAGTTCAATGGCGACAGTAACTGGCTCGTGGATTGTGTCAAGGGGTTATCTTTAGGTTATCTTGAGATGATTTCGGGGCTTTAGTCTCCCCGCGGCCCGGTCCTTGACCAGGCCTCTACCCCCAGGAAGCAGCCCGTGACAGTTGACTAACACCAGGTACCTATTTTACTGCTAGGTAACAGGGGCATAGGGTGAAAGAAACTGTGCCCATTGTTTCTCGCCGGCGCCTGGGATCGAACCCAGGATCACAAGTCCAGCGTGCTGTCCGCTCGGCCGACCGGCTCCGGGGTGAATGAATAGCATTTATACTCAGCCTCCATCTCTCTTATATAGAGATATATATATATAATATTCATATATTTGATTACGTCAGTTAAATATGGTTGTGTGTCTTTGAGGATGTGTGTGTGATGATATTTGTCCTTTTCCAGCTGTTGGCGCAGTGTGGCACTCCATCGGGTCCCGATTGAAGAGAGAATTTACACAACAGAAGATGGTTTAAAACTACCATTTCTCCACTAATTACTCTGGGTAACTACTGTTCAAATGTTCAACTCATCCTCAAGCTCGTCCCCCCCCAGACTCGTTCTTCAATTTTAACGTATCGTATACAAATAGGTTTGTTTTTATTTATGGATTAGTATACATTAATGTTCCATTATTGTGTGTGTAGTTAAGAGTAGTTTGGTGTTTAGTTAGAGTGATTTAACCCATCTGTGGGAACCGACCTGTGAGATTTATATTTGTTTAATTTATATGAATTTATATTTACGTTAATTTATATACTTCGATAGCAATTTGTATAATGATAAGTGGACTGTATTTCTGCAATAATCTCATAATCTCACAAATCGATCCTCTACACATTAGGGGGGGGTTTATTAAATTAATATATATGCAGCCAATCAAACTACAAAATTAACTACATACATTGAAGAGGTTCCTTATGTTATAGTACAGCAGGTTAGTCCACCAGGTATAACTAGGGTGTAGACACCAAATTATCCTCTTTGAGGTAGCTTCCATATCACCCAGTAACTGGTGCACAAATCTTGCTTCCTCGTCTTGACCTGTCAAAAGTGCGCTAGCTGTGAAGCCAGAATCCTATATATGACAAGTATTTCAGAGAAAACTGTACATGGAACATGAAGACCTGGCTTAATTACCTTTAGTTTGAGGCTTCCACGTGATCTAACCGGGTCACCCTATATCCTGACATTAATGGCCATAAATGAATGATAAACGGGTTTCGGAAAGAACACTTAACTTGAATTGTAGACATCGTGTTGGAGATGGTACCTTTGGTTTCCATAACACTACGTCCAAGTAAAATTAACAGGAGCCGAATTTGCTCCCGTGTGAGCCTCTGGTCTCGTTATAAACAATGGCTGTTTAACACTCCATACTATTGACGTTACTGGCCGACATTGTCCAGAATGATAGGAGCCGAATTTGCTCCACACGTCTCGGAGGTGACACAACAATGGCTCCCTCCTTCCTCCCTGACGCCTGGCCTACTTTGTCCAGATTTCAGAAAGTGATAGAAGGGTCACATTTACTTTACTTTAATATTGATAATTAAGTTAATTTATATAAGATGTTTTTATGATGGTAAAGTCCAAAGACTAATGTATTTAAGAATAATTCCCAGCAGAATAGCTGGTGAATTATAATGGTATGTGGTGATGATATCCCGTTTTCTTTAGATGGTAATTCCACTACAAGTTACGTTTTCTATGGGTAACTTGTTTATACAATACAGCTATTATCTGTATGATATATTAAATGCTGTCGGATTTTCCGACACCATCCAGCAGTCGACCCCACAGACGCATTCATTAATTTTTACACGTTATTCATTCGAAAGGAGAATTTTCTAAAATATAAATTATTATAAGCATATTGCACGTATAAGCATAGGTTAGGTTAGGAATTTAGGTTAGGAATTTAAGTTAGATATTTAGGTTAGGAATTTAAGTTATGTATTTAGGTTAGGAATTTAAGTTAGGTATTTAGGTTAGGAATTTAAGTTGGGTATTTAGGTTAGGAATTTAAGTTAGGGTATTTAGGTTAGGAATTTAAGTTAGGTATTTAGGTTAGGAATTTAAGTTGGGTATTTAGGTTAGGAATTTAGGTTCTGTTGTCGATGATTAGTAGTACGTTGACCTGCATGAAGCGAGACAGGCCGGCCCCATTGGCTGGGCGAGAAGGTAGATTTAATATCCCAAAGTAGCGTCACTAGGCAGCATAGTGATGGCAGTTTCCTATGCTGTAGGTGCAGCATAGTGACACCAGTGGGTTTTGGTGCAGCATAGTGACACCAGTAGGTGTTATCTTGAGATGATTTCTGGGCTTTAGTGTCCCCGCGGCCCGGTCCTCGACCAGGCCTCCACCCCCAGGAAGCAGCCCGTGATAGGTGACTAACACCCAGGTACCTATTTTACTGTTAGGTAACAGGGGCATAGGGTGAAAGAAACTCTGCCCAATGTTTCTCGCCGGCGCCTGGGATCGAAGCCAGGGCCACAGGATCACAAGTGCAGCGTGCTGTCCGCTCAGCCGACCGGCTCCTACTGGGGGGGGGGGGGGGGTGGGGGTGTGTAGGTGCAGCATAGTGTAGCTATAAACTAATTTCATTCTATTTCCTCCTACAGGACAAATTCCTCCTACGACGTCAACTCGATTCATCTGAAGCTGTAACACTTTCATCTCTTAAGAGCTCCTCCACTCTAAAAAATATTTAAGACATCAAAATTGACGTAAAATTAGCTTCGTCAATGCTGCCTATTCGGCTCCTGTAATGTAGATTTCTAATCCGTCTGTAACCTTCGGTAGGCTCTTGGAACGTGCTTCAGACTCCCGACTCCAGGAATATTTCCTTCACAGTACAATGTTATGAAGTCCTGCATTGGATAGGTCTTCGCGTATCAATGAATTTTTATCTACTTAAAATGGCCACTGGTTCTAGCTCCACTAAATAAGTCAGACCCAAAGTGAAACTCAATATTTAATAGTTTTATTTATAATATTTCCTGATGTGCTGGAGAAATAGATTTTTGGGGACTTAATTAATGGTATTTCAGTATGTGATTAATGAGTGCAGAGAGTTTGATACCATAAATTGAAATGGGGAATTTTGAAAAGTGCAGGGCGGGGTTGGGCAAAATGTTACATAGCCTTCTCGGTTTGGTGCCTTCTTTTGATAGCCCCTCTCGCCGCTCAGCTCGTTGATGCCGTGAGGGGGGTTTAGTGGGCGGCTGCTGGAGTGTGATGCTCCTTGGGGCAGTCCTCTGTCCTTTTATAGCCTTGTGCTCCTGCTGCCGTCCTCTCCAATTGTGCTGAGCACCTTTTTCTTTTCCTTCTGTTTCGTTTTTCTCCCCTCTCTTCTTCTATCTGCTTGTCGTTTGCTGCCGACCTTTTGCTTGTTTTGGAATATTTCTTTGGACTACTTCTATTTTGACGCCTGGGTGCTTGAGGAGGCATACTCTTGCACCCGTAGAACTGTAGTACCCAACGTCTCGAGCGAGGGGAACCTTTTATTGTCAATCCCCCTTTCGTCGCTGAACCCGATCTCGACGGACTGACGGTTTTTAAGGTGGCGTTTGTGGGGCGTATACTCACGACGCACCCCTAGGAGGCCCCAGCATGATCGGCGATAGCTTCCTGTTGGGTGTCCTGCCTCTAATTGTGGCTCCATGGTGGGTGTGGGGGCACATTCGTGGATGAATTTCTTTCTCTTCGTCTCTATGTCGTTGAATGTTTCCGTTGTACCCTCTCAGGCTCGTGGGGTTGGCGACCAAGCCCCCGAGTCGGTCTGTATTGGAAGACCAGGCTCTGTAGCTCCCGCTGCGTTGGGCCCAGACCTTGCTCCTCCTTTGACCATCCTGACTTGTTCCCCCAGCTCCCCTCCCTCCTCTGTGGTTGGGTTCGAGCCTCCAGCCCCCGGTGGTGACCACTTCGTCCCCTGGTGCGGCTAAGTCTCTCGTTGTGACTACTGCGCGTTTTTGACCCCTCTTTCTCTAGGGGTTCTCAACGCCGTTCGCGCCCCAGCCGCACTCGCTCGATTCCTTCCCGTGCTGATGCGTATCAGGCCTTGTTTGGTCCTGCTTCATGGGCCAAATACTTTGATCTCCTCCCTCTTGATTCTGCGCCTCCTGACGATTTCTCCCTCCATCGGCATCTTGTAGATTCCGTGGATGCGTCTGTTACTTTCAACCCCACTCGTCTTGGTACACGTGTCGTTGCTGCTCCTTCTCAGGATGCAGGTTCCCGCTTGGCTGCCTTATCCTGCCTTGGCGAGATTCCTGTTCGGGTCTCCAAGAACGTTGGAATGAATGCCAGTGTTGGCACTATTCTCCTCCCACCTCATGTTGCAACCGGTGTTCGGAATCTGCAGGATTGCCACGATGATATTCGGTATATCGTTGATGCCCAAGGCCATTCTGTCCTCCGGGTTGACTCGTTTACTCGTCCCCCTCGTGGTCGTCGCCGTCAACCCCTTCGCGTTGTGAAGATCACCTTTGATGGTAGGAGCCTTCCATCCTCTGTCATTTTTGCTGGCGCTAGGTGCTCTGTCCAGGAGTATATTCCTTCTCCTCGACTTTGTAACAAGTGCTGGAGGTTTTGGCATGGTGCCCTCCGCTGCTCTGGGACTCTCTCTCTCTGTCCTTTGTGTGGGGGTGAAGGTCACTCTAAGTCGGAGTGCACTTCTCCCCAAGCTCGCTGCCTCCACTGCGGTGAGGCCCATCCTACCTTCTCCCGTCCCTGTGTCCATTACAAGCTTGAGGCAGCCGTCCTCAACCTGAAGCACCGGGAGCGTTTATCTTGTCCTGAGGCGAGGCGCCAGGTTCGCCGGCTCCCGCCTTATGCTAATATCTCTTATGCTCGCGTGTTGCGCTCTTCCTCTCCTCATCCTTCCCACCTTCCTCAGACTCACAAGCGTTTCCGGGCCTTGGACCCTGATACGCCCACTGCCCCCTCCTCTGTCCCTTTGTATTCTGTCCCGAGGGGTCCCCCTCCTGGTCCTCTGTCTGGTGTTCCCCTTCTTTCTACCCGGTCTGTCGTGTCTCCTGTGTCTTCTTCTTCGTCCCCCTCCGATCCTCCTTCCCATCCTGTTCCTCCATCTATCGGCTCTCCCCGCCGCATGTCGGTGCAGGCGGATGTCCATCGCTCTCCTAGCGGCCGTCGTGTGTGCTCTCGTTCGGCTTCTCCTGTTGAGACCCTTGAATCCGTTGCCCAGTACGTGGTTGCTGGGACACCAGTCTCTTTAAGTCAGAAGCGTAAGCCTGGCTCCTCTCCTTCCTCCTCCCCGGCGGGTAAGAAGGCTTCGCTTTCTTCCTCGGCCCCTACTTCTGGCTCTGTTGCTCCTTCCCCTCCCGTTTCAGTGATTGCGCCCCCTGTTCCTGCTATGGAGGTTTCTTTGGCCCCTGCTTCCCTTTCGGTTGGTGCTCTTGCTGGGGTGCGCTCCCCTCTTTCTACTCCCCCTCTGCCTGCTGCTGTCCTTGACTGCTCCTCTCCGTTGTGTCCTCCTCTTCCTCTTCCTCCTCCGGACCCCGCCCGCCCACCTCTGATCTGTTCTCCCGTTTCCTTCCCTCCGTCTTTGCTCAGTTTACCCATGCCCCCTAACCCTGACTTTGCTGACCCTGATCCCGACCCTGATATTCTTTAACGTGCTCTGTTGCTCTTTCGCCTTTGTTTCTTCCTTGTTCTCTGTTTTTGTCCTTTCTCTTCTCGTCGTTGTCCATTCTTCAATGGAACGTTCAAGGTTATTACTGCAATTTCCTCGAACTCCAACTTCTGATTTCGCGGTTTTCGCCCCTTTGTGTCTGTCTCCAGGAGCCGATGCTTGGTGCTCGTCCTGGTGGTTTTCGTGGCTATTCCTTTCTCTCCCCCCCCCCCAGCCGTTGCTGGGGCTTGTAATTCTTCTGCTCTCTTGATTCATGCTGATGTTCCCTTTGTTCCTTTACTTTTTCCTTCGCCTCTCCATTGTTCTGCTGCTCGTATCTTTGTGGGGAAATGGTTCACGGTTTGTTCCATTTATCTCCCCCCCGAGTGTCCCACTTTCTCTTCCTGATTTGAAACACCACCTAGACTCCTTGCCGGAGCCTGTGCTCTTGCTGGGTGACTTCAATTGTCGTCATTCTCTTTGGGGTGACGTTCTGACGAATACCCGGGGTCGCCTTCTTGAGCCGTTTCTCCTCTCTTCTTCGCTGTCTCTTCTGAATTCTGGTGAGGCCACTCATTTGGACTCTCGGACTCGCACCCTTTCTTGTCTTGATATTTCTCTCTGCTCTTGTTCTCTTTACTTAGATTTCACGTGGCAGGTTCTTGATGACCTCCATGGAAGTGATCATTTCCCTATCCTTGTTTCCTTTTTCTGTTTTGCCGTTCCCTCTCTTTCCCTAGGTGGCAGTTTGCTAAGGCAGACTGGACCCTATTTACCCTCATTGCTGCTGTCTCTGCCTCTCTCTCGCGCTCTCCTTTTTCATGACACTGTCTTCAACGCTGCCCTCTGCTCTATTCCTCGGTCTTCCTCTCGGGGTCTACGGAAGTGCGTTCCCTGGTGGAATGCGGACTGTGCTCGGGCTGTCCGCTGTAAGCGTGCAGCCTGGAAGAGGCACCGCCGTAGGCAGACGACCGATTCTTTTCTTTTCTTTCGGAAAGCGAGTGCGGTGGCCCGTAGGGCCATCCGTACGGCTAAACGTGAATGTTGGGCATCTTATGTCTCAACAATTACGTCCGAAACCCCTCTGACCCAGATCTGGAAGCGTATCCGCAAGATAGCGGGTAAGTTCGTTCCCGATGTTTCACCGGTCCTTCACCTCCATGATACTCTTGTGGTGGACCCGTTGCAGGTCGCTTCCGTACTGGGTTCCCACTTTTCTTCTGTTAGCTCTGGTCTTCATCTTCCCCAATCTTTCCTTCTTCGTAAACCTGTCCTTGAGTCTCGTCCTTTAGATTTTTGCACTCATCTTCAGCTTCCCTATAATGATCCCTTCTCTCTCTCTCTGAACTTATTTCTGCCCTGGCCCTCTGCGGTTCTACGGCGGCGGGCTCCGATGGTATTCATTATGAGATGCTTCGCCCTCTCCCTCCGTGCACGTCTCAGTATTTTGTGAGTCTGTATAATCGGATCTGGGAGTCGTCGTCAGTCCCTGAGGACTGGCTCGATGCCGTTGTCCTCCCTGTTTGCAAACCGGGGTCTCTGGGTACTTCCCCTAAGGACTTTCGCCCTATTGCTCTCACAAGTTGTGTCTTGAAACTCTTTGAACGTATGATTAACGTTCGTGTGATGTGGTTCCTGGAACACCATCACCTATTCTCCCCTTCCCAATTTGGTTTCTGCAAGTGCCACAGCACGACAGATGTCCTGGTGAACTTGGAGGTCTATATTCATACTGCTTTTACTGCGAAGACCTCCGTTGTTGGCGTCCTTTTTTACCTTGAAAAGGCTTACGACACCACTTGGCGATATCATATTCTATCTGAGCTTAATTCTTTTGGCCTTCATGGTCATCTCCCTCTCTTTCTCCGCAGCTTCCTCTCTCGTCGTTCCTTTCGGGTGCGCCTTGGTACCGCTCTCTCTGCGTCTTTTCAGTAATACGAAGGTGTTCCCCAGGGTAGTGTTCTGAGCACTACTCTTATTCTGGTTGCCCTCAATGGTCTTCTTTCCTCTCTTCCTTCTGGTGTCTTCTCCGCTCTCTATGTCGATGATTTTACCCTTTGCCGTCAGGGTGATGATTCGCCTCTCCTTCAGCGCCGGCTTCAACTTGCAATTGATGCCGTGTTGTCTTGGGCCACCGATCATGGCTTCAAGTTCTCAACTTGTAAGACTTGTGCCATGACTTTTACGCGGAAACGGGTTGTTCTTCGTCCCTCTTTGTCACTTTATGGTCATCCCCTTGAATACAAAGAATCCGCAAAGCTTTTGGGGTTATTCCTTGACACTCGTTTGTCTTGGTCTCCCCATATCTCTTACCTCCGTGTTGAGTGCTCTAAGGCCCTTACCCTCCTTCGGGTCTTGTCCCATACTTCTTGGGGGGCAGATAGGCGCACTCTCCTTGCTTTACATTCCTCTCTCGTCCTGTCTAAGCTCGATTATGGTTGCCCTGCTTACTCGTCTACTTCTCCTTCTACTCTTCGCCGTCTTGATGCTTTGCACCATAGTGGGTTGGGCCTCAGTTCTGGTGCCTTTCGTTCGAGTCCCATCCTTAGCTTGTATGTTGACACTGGCTTCCTGTGTCTCCAGGACCGCCGTGATCGCTACTGTCTTTGCTATCTTGCGCGGTCCTTACAACATCCTTCCTCTCACCTCTGTCGTGCTTTAACTTGTACCCCTCCTGCGGTTCCTGTTCCTCTTCACCACCTCCCTGTTTCTGTGCGGTTATCTCGCCTACAGGATTCTCTTTCCGTTCGTATTTCTGATGATTCTCCTCGTGTTGTTCCTTCTTTGCCCTTGTGGAGAGTCCCTCTTCCACGGTTTTGTACATCCTTGACCCGTATCACTAAAGATTTTACCCCTCCTACTGTTCTAAAACGCCTTTTCCTCGAGCACTTTTCTTCTCACTCCCGCTCCGTTTCTGTCTTCACCGATGGGTGTAAGTCTGCGGATGGTGTTGGGTAGTCTGTTGTTTTTCCTGATCGCACTTATATGTGTTGCTTACCTCCGGAGAGTAGGATGTTTACAGCGGAGCTTTATGCTATTCTCTATGCTGTTGGTCTCCTGCTTTCTCGTTGTCAGTCTTCCTTTGTAGTTGTTGTTGACTCTCGTAGTGCCCTCATGGCTCTCGGGTCCTTTAATCCTGTTCATCCAGTAGTTGTCGAGATCCAGCATTGGCTGTTTCTTGTTCACAGTAAATTTAAGTCGGTTGAGTTTTGTTGGGTTCCCAGCCATATTGGTGTGTCTTTAAATGAGCGTGCAGATGCTGCCGCCAAGGAAGTTGTCCGCTCTTGTCCCATCTCTCGTAAAGGTATTCCGTATTCCGACTTTTACCCGGTTATCCATTCCTCAGTCCTTACCCGTTGGCAGGCTTCTTGGTTGTCTGTTACTGGTAACAAGCTACGTACTCTTAAATGTTGTGTTTCCTCGTGGCCGTCCTCCATCCACCATAACCGGCGGTGGGAAACAGCTGTGGCGAGGTTGCGTATTGGCCATACTCGCTTAACCCATGGTCAGTTGATGGAGCGCCGCCCTGCTCGTTATTGTCCTAGTTGCATTGACCCTCTTACGGTCGTGCATGTCCTTCTTGAATGTCCTGACTTCCAGGACGAGCGTGTGACTTGCTTTCCGACCGCCCCTTGCGGTCACCTGTCCCTCGATAGAATTCTTGGTGACTCGGATACCTTTGATATCGTTCGCCTTATGCGTTTTTGTTCCCGTATTGGCATCCTTGGTGATATTTAGCGCCCTCTGATTATTTATGACATTTGATGGTGCTACATAGCCTTCCCGGTTTTGTGCCTTCTTTTGATAATTACTTTGTTTGTTTGCCGGTTCCTGCGTGCTCTGGTGTATGTTGTAGGTGTTCTTTGTATGGCTGGTGGGTGTGTGCGCGGTTCCTGTGTATTTGTGTGTTCGGTTGTGGATGTCGTATGCGCTTGTGTATGTCATATTGTGTGCCCTTCAGGCTGTTGGCGAGTGCTCTTTGTTCAGTTGTGCCATTTTGTTTTGCCTTCGTTTGTTATGGCGTGCTTTACCTGTTGTACGTGTTTGTTCTTTATGTTTTGTGAATGTACTATTATGTTCCCTGTTGTGCCTTTGATGTATGTTTTGTTTTTTGATGTTACTGTGCTTGCTAGTTTGCCATTGTATTCTTTGTGGGTTGTTTTATGCTGTATTTTTCTATGCCTTTATCATGTTTGTTGTTTATTGTGAAATGCTGTCGGCCCTTCTGGCCGGTGGTGTATTGTTTTCTTTGGTTGTGTTGTGTATTGTGTGTTTTTGTATTGTATTTAAGTTCTATGCTTTGCATGTAAAAAAAAAAAAGGAAAAAAAAAAAAAAAAATTGTTCCCCAACACACCCATGTGTCGTACTAGGTAGTAATCGTATCAACGAGATCTCTGGAGAAGGCTTGTACATTCATTATTGTGTAATCTTGATACCATTTTGATATACAAATAATAAAGTGCTCATGCAAGCCATATGGAATATTCATTTTCCGTATGGCATTTTCTGTTGCGAACTCGTTGGAAGAAGTGGTTGGAGGTGTTTGTTTTGGTTTAAACTGTTAGTAGATATAGGTATGGGAATTGATTTGGAGGAAGGCGATAATAAAAGTATGTGTTTGTGGGAGAAAGTAATTGGGAAAATGATCATGGAAAGAGAAGGGCCTCAAAATAAAAAATCACTTAGGGTATATTACACTAACAGTAGAAGTCTAAGAAACAAAAATAACGAATTAAATGCACTTGTCTGCACAGAAAAAATAGATATTATTGCACTTACCGAAACGTGGATGAATGTAGAAAATAGAGAAATATTAGCTGAATATCAAATAAATGGATTGAAAGTATTTCACACAGATATATTAGACGAGGAGGGGGAGTAGGCATATATGTTAGGGACAAATTGAAATGTAGTCTCAAAGAGGGAATCAAAACTGAGCCCCACACACAAAGTATTTTGATAGAAATATACGAAAAAGCAAATAATAGTATAATAGGATTTATATATAGGGCACCAAATTTAGACAGAATGGAAGCAAAGCATCTATGGGATGAAATATCTAAGGCATCTAGATTTAACAGTATTTACGTCATGGGTGATTTTGATTTTAGTGGAATAAACTGGTTGAACAAGACGGAATAGTGAAGCAGAAGATTTCCTAGAATTGACGATTGCTTTCTTACGCAACACATTACGGAACCAACACGGGAAAATAATATTTTAGATTTAGTGTTAACTAACAGGGAAACACAAATTAATGACATCGAAATAGGGAGTGAGCTAGGGAACAGTTATCACAGTTATCAGATTTAGCATAGAATGGAATAGACCTGTAGGAGAAATGTGTTCAAGTGGCAGATTTTCGAAAAGCTGATTTTAATAGCCTAAGAAATGTTTTGTGTCGATTGATTGGAAACTCTTGGGTATGGGGTGTGGGTCGGTCTTGGAGCGAGACATGAACCCAGCGATAGGTGACGTAAATGGGGATTTCGATGTGGATTCAAAATAGAACTGATTTAAGAATATTCTAAACAAAGCACAGGAACGTAGTATACCATACAAATTGAATAGATCGAATTCTAATGACCCAAAGTGGATAACAAAGAATTTGAAGAACCTTATAGGTAAAAAGAGAGCTTGGTACAAAAGCATTAAAAATGTGAAGGTCCCTATAGAACAGGAATTCGTACAACTGGTTAGAAATGTTAAAAAAAGAGATAAGGAAAGCAAAAAGAAACTATGAAGTTCGCATAGCAGGGGAAGCAAAGACAAATCCTAAAGGGTGTTTTCAGTTATATCGTACTAAGACTAGGGAAAGGATAGGTGCATTAAAAACTGAGACAGGTCAAATAAGAGATAGTTATGAAGAGATGAGTAGTAATTATAATAAATATTTTGTATCTGTATTTACTAAAGAGGAAGTTAACAATATGCATTCAGGCGAACAAGTCTATGTGGGTGGGGACGAGGACAGGTTGACGAGTTTAGCAGTTACCAGGGAGGATGTTCTTAAACAAATAGTAAAACTGAAACCAAAGAAATCCCCAGGGACGAATGAAGTGTTTGCGAGTGCGCTTAAAGAATGCAAAGAGGAGCTTTGTGACCCACTGGCAACCATATTTAATAAATCAATAGAGTCAGGCAGAGTGCCAGAGTTTTGGAAAGTTGCTAATGTGATACCAGTGTTTAAGAAAGGAGATAGATCACTTGCGTCTAACTATCGACCAATTAGCCTAACGTCTATTGTGGGAAAGTTACTCAAATTTATAATGGCAAATAAAAATCGTCTTCATGTTGAAAAACATAAACGAATAATTAAGTCGCAACATGGTTTTATCAATGGGCGTTCATGTTTAACAAATTTGTTATCTTTTTATTCTAGCATAGTTGAGGCAGTTGATAGTGGTAAGGATTGCGATGTTGTGTACGTTGACTTTAGCAAAGCTTTTGATACAGTGTCACACGAGTGAATAAAAAGATAGTCTCATGGTATTGGGGGTGCTATATTAAGCTGGATTAGGGCATGGCTAAGTCAGAGTGGGATAATGTTGTTAGTGGAGTACCTCAGGGCTCTGTCCTGGGACCTCTGTTGTTAATATATATAAATGATTTAGAATCAGGTTTGAGTAGCAACATTTGCAATTTTGCCGATGATACGAATATTGGTAGGGAAATTATTTTTGAGGAGGACTCGCTATCACTTGTAGTTTATCTAGATAGGGTTTTGAAATGGTCAAAGGACTGGCAAATGCAGTTTAATGCTGATAAATGTAAAGTTGTGAAGAACTACACCAGGTGTCTTGTTACTTGGACTTGGATTAATGAAACCGAGCGTCCTGTTTGCCTTATTGTGAACATTCATGCATTGGTCCTTTTGTTTTAAAATCTTACTAATCATGGCTCCCGATCCCTTTCGCGGTCTGACTTGGCAATCTCAGCACCACCTGGCTCGTATCTTGTAAGTCTTATCATCATTACCTAGCCTCAGAACTTTGCATTTGTCTGCGTTAGGCTGCATCTGCCAATCTTTTGATCATTTCGAAACTATTTGGATCAACCTGCAGTGATAGCGAGTCTTCTTCAGAGTCAATTTCCCAACCGATTTGTGTGTCATCTGCAAATTTGCGGATGTTGGTGCTCGAACCTGAGTCTAAATCATTTATGCATGTTGTAAACAATAGAGGTCCCAGGACAGAGCCTTGAGGCGCTCCACTGACAACATTATGCCACTCTGACTTAAGGCCATTTATGCTAGCTCTGTTTTGGAGTTGACATGCCCTGGTCGAACTTTATATAGCACCCCCAATACCATGAGCCTCTATTTTTTGTTTGATCAGTCTTTCATGTGGCACTTTATCAAAAGCTTTGCTAGAGTCGTGGTGCACAGCATCGCAATCCTTACCACTGTCAAATGCCTCGACTGTGTTGGAATGAAGGGATAGCAAATGTGTTATATATGAACGGCCATTTGCAGAACCATGTTGCGAGTCATTTATTCATTTATGTTCTTCAAGATGAAGTTAGTTTAGTTCATTTATTATGCACCCCATACCCATCTTGTGGGCGGTAGTGGGAAAGGGTTACAGAGGCACATAATGGGCTTAGGGACTGAACCCCACAATTCATTTAGCTAAGCAAGTTACAATCTTGATGAGCTAGTTCGAAAATTTCATATAAGTCGTCACATCAACAATGGGTTCGAGATGGACCTCAAGTACAGGTTGTAAATTAAGCAAGTGACATATGTGGAGAGCTAGTGTCAAAATGTATATGTTTGTCCTGCACACCGTCCCCCATCCAGTGGGCAGCGGAGGATCGGTTACAATGACTTAGTTACTACGTACAGTTAGCAAACGGGATATTTGGCAAAAATTTCTGGTAGCAGATCCTTTTGAATGACATATTGACACATGGCTGGAACATTGGTTATAGAATTGTCTCTAAGACGACTTGTATTTGCAATTGTCGATTCGGGTAGCTTTCCAGGAATGGACGTTGAAATTGAAATAAGTTTATTGAGGTAAAATACACACAAAGGGATGAGGTAGCTGAAGCTATTCTCACCCCATTCAGTACGTGTTAATATATACATAGACACACATCACAAATAAACATTACCAAATATTCTGAGAGGTAAACATACATTTCCTCCTTCACAAGTAGTATGGTATCAGACGTACACACAAATACTTTTATGACCTAGGTATAGTGTATAGACAATTTGCAAGACACGTGCAGATAATTCAACAAAATACTACAATTTTGGTGCAAAATTGTTATATCTCTCCAGAATAACATCAACCTTTCCGTTGTGACACATCCAGGCTATTTGTTCAGGAGCAATGGACGTTGGGCTGATTGGCCGATAGTTTGACGCGGGTGATCAATCTCCTTTAAGAATTGGTACCACATTAGCTACCTTCCATGACTGGCACTCTGCCTGATTATTGATTTATTAAATATGTTAGACAGTGGCTCGGAAAGCTCCTCTTTGCATTCTTTAAGCACCCTGGCAAACACTTCATCCGGCCCTGGGGATTTGTTTGGTTTGAGTTTGTCTAATTGTTTACTTACATCCTCCCTGGTAACTGCTTAACTAGTCAACCTGTCCTCATCCCCATCCACATAGACTTGTTCGGCTGAAGGCACATTGTTAAGTTGTTTTTTAGTAAATACATATAAAATATTTGTTAAAAATATGACTCGTCTTATTATCCGTTATTTGACCTGTCTCAGATTTTAATGGACCTATCCTTTCCGTAGTCTTAGTTCGATATAACTGGAAAAAGCCTTTATGATTTGACTTTGCTTGCTCTGCTATGCGAACTTCGTAGTTTCTTGTTGCTTTCCTAATCTCTTTTTTAACATTTCTAACCAGTTGTATGAATTCCTGTTCTAAACTGACTTCTCCATTCTTAATCCTTCTGTACCAAGGTCTCTTGTTACCTATAAGGTTCTTTCAAGTATTTGTTATCCACTTTGGGTCATTAGTATTCGATCTATTCAATTTGTATGGTATACTACGTTCCTGTGCTTTGTTTAGAATATTGTTAAATAAGTTATATATTAAATCCACATCGAAATCCCGTTTTACGTCAGCTATCGCTGGGTTCAAGTGTCGCTCTAAGACGGGCCCACACCCTATACCCAAGACTTTCCAATTTATTTGACCCAAAAAGTTTCTTAGGCTATTAAAAGCAGTTTTTCGGAAATCTGGCACTTAAATAATTTTTTCCTATAGGTGTATTCCATTCTATGCTAAATCTGATTACTTTGTGATCACTGTTCCCTAGCTCACTCCCTATTTCGAAGTACAGTAATTAATTTTTGTTTCCCTGTTAGTTAACACTAAATCTAAAATATTATTTTCCCGCGTTGGTTCCTTAATGTGTTGCGTAAGAAAGCAATCGTCAACTAATTCTCGAAAATCTTTTGCTTCACTATTCCCTGTTTTGTTGAGGTAGCTGGCTGACGTTGCAAATTTCACCGCCACACGCATATACGTAAGTTTCTCCCGGCCTAAAAGATCGGCGACCTTCACATCCAAAACGTCCAGTAACGCGAGTAATACGAGAGGGCAATCCACAGGAGCTGAGAAAGCAAGCCCCACAGTATCTACACGGCGAATCGGCCTACTCCCAGCCGCCGCCATGCCGCGAGCTAAGACGCCGGTGAGCGGCCGCACCAGCACCCCGTCGCAGCGCCCAAGAACTAGTGGGAACACGAGACGTGGCGACGACTACCCCCCCCCCCCCCCCACTCCAGTGGTGAGGCCTGGGGTCAGAATCACGAAGCAGTTACGCAAGTACTTACGAACCTGTAAATGTTTTCTCAATCTTTGGCGTGTTTGTTTACAAGTGTAAACAGTTAATGAGCTCCGAAGCAGCAGGAGGCTGTTTATAACAATAACAACAGTTGATTGGCAAGTTTTCATGCTTGTAAACTGTTTAATAAATGTAACCAAAGCCGTCAAAGACTGAGGAAAGATGTACACGTTCGTAAGGTCTTTCGTGAATCTGGCCCCTGAACTGCACGGTACTGTACATTGTAGTGTAGTGTACCGTACGGTTGTGTACTGTTGTATATTGTAGTGTACAGTAATGTGCCCTTGACTGTAGTGTATCGTACGGTACTGTACTGTATTGTAATGTATACAGTACAGTATACTGTAGTGCATCGTAGCGTACGGAACTGTACTGTACGATACTGTACTATGCTGTAGTGTGTTGTACTGTACATACAGCTTGAATAATTAATGTTATTATTTAAAAAGTATAATAATATATATAATAATAAGTATTGGAAAATCATCATTTGTGAGTGTAATGTAAAACATTAAATGTATGTAATTAATTATATACAAGAAGGTACATTGTGTTTGTGGGAATACATAGCATAATACAGTAATTACACTCTTGTAAAGCCGCTAGTACGCGCAGCGTTTCTGGCAGGTGCGTAATCTAACAGATAATTTAAAATAGGTAAATTATATAAAACTGAATAAAATCTCATTCATTTGGTACATGTATGTTTCTTATAGTTTGTGTATACATTTTATTGTATATATTTCATTTTCCAAAAATAAATCTCATTAACTACTCGGGTATCCAATTACGTCGAGGCGACGAATGACCGTACAGGTTGCGACAATGTGACGTCAACTGAAAATGAGAAAGGTGATTGGCTATTGAGTATGTGACGTCAACTGCAAATGAGAAACGTGATTGGCTATTGAGTCCACCTGCTCATTCAGGCGCAACGGAACGTTATTTTGCCCCTAGAATTAGCCGAGTAGAGGTGTACAAGTTAGTGTTAGGGCGTGATGTTACTCTTAGCTGGTAGCCCGTTACCCTTTGGGGTTGGCTTTGGTGACAGACCCCTAGGTTACACTGTCACTCTGTACACCGTCAAAACGCACATAGGGGCAAAAATTTATTATTTTTAGCTGTCGTATATACCCCCTGTTGGGGGGTGGATATATTCAGGGACATTTTTAGTACTGACCCATAATCGGTACTGAAATCTATTTATAAATGTTTAGGTACTGTATTTTAACATTGTATTTAATTTTCCCACAGCAGTCTTGAAGGAGCGGTGATTCCAGTCATATCCTGCCGAGCAGAAGCTGGTGGCAGATGTTCCAGTTGTGGTATTTGAGTTACCAAGGTATGATGGGCCTATCCGGCACTTTGGAAATAGTTAGAGGCATAGTAATATTGTATTAGGAATAGCGTAGTTTGGAGCGTAATTTTGGCCATTGAAGTTTGAGCAGTCATTACTACAGCCATATCAGGACCCCCATCAGTTATGTTTTAAATATGAAAATCTATGAGTTACACCACTTAACATTAAGTGGTGTAAAACGTTGCTCAAAGTCTAAATTCCTAGTCTTGAAGGAGGATGGTGGTGTTGCTTGCGGTAACTGGTGATTAAGAGTAGTGAATAAGTCGGTGGATAGTGTTTGGGCGCTCTCGGTGTGGGTAGTGTAGTCTTTGATCCAAATTTAGTGCTGTTGTGGCCCTCCCCCACTTTAAAGTGTTCGGGTTACGTGGGTACATAATTTTAGGTATGAGGGGAGGGAACCGTTGACAATACGTAGCGTTCGTGTCCTCGTCGAAGGCCGTAGACATACATTTACCAGAGTGGTTTGACGTACATAGGTGATAACATTTCAATAAGGAAATGTTGAATGTTACCGAGAATATTAAGTGAATTTGTTTATAATGTTAAATAAACAGCATTCAATAAGCGCGACCTCCTTCGTAGGAGGAAGAGCTCGTAAAAAAAAAATACAGGTCAACAATATAATTTATTCGTGTATGGGATGTGAAGGTTCCGGTTGACTTGCTAGCAATGGGTGATTAATTTCAACTCCAGATGTGAGCCTCGTGACAGTATTTGTCTTGTTTAGTGTAGGTGGGTGGCGACGGTACACGTGGGAGTGTGTAGGTGGTGGTTATGTTGTTGATATTGGTGTAATTGTGTAGTGAGCGGGATAGCGTGCGCTCCACCAGTAGTGTATGTTGAGGCAAAATTGAAAATACATGTAAAGTGACTTTTTTAAGTTATGGTTGAGCTTCAGGTATTGGTGCACGATCTGTTGGTTATCATTGTGTAGCAGGAAGTATTTGGTGTGGACTTGATTTTGTAGTGTTAATGGAGAATTGTGTACTAGGAACATAGTGTCCTTTCCTTGGAACATAAGCAGGCAATGTGTGGTGATATAGGTACCCCAATTACTACTGGTAGGTTATTATTGGGCAGTTAAGGTTGTCTAACCAGAAGTGTAACATAGAGGGTTATTGGGGGAAGGGAGGATGATTATGCGGGAACACGGAGGCCGAATAATTGAAAATATCTTGTTTAGCTTCTGATTGTAGGTATACCCGACATGGTGTTTTGAGTGTGGGGAACGGTATTGTCATGGCTGCGCTTTGATGGTATTGAAAAGAATTAGCACTGGTCCGAGGTGCAAGACATGTTTGGCTATGTATTGTAGTTTTCCCTCATCTAAAGGGAGTTAAATGTCAGAAAGTAATATACAAATTGTTAGAGGTTGAATTATATTATAGGAAATGAATTCGGAGGGAAGAGAATTGTGTAAGGAGTTTGGACTAGAGTATTCATAGATGGTTGTAGGCCTTAAGAATGTGAAATGGATACATATATTGAATAATATTTCATGGAGATGAGCGTGTGGAGAGGTGGGGGCTGGGCGAAACAGCAATGGTGATGTATCTATTTGTGAAGAAAGCAACATTGGTGGAGGGGAAGGAACGCCACACTGCAGAGTAATGGAAGAGGCTGTGACCTGCAGGTGTGTGATATGTTTATTTCAACACATCTTCCTCCAAGAATTTAGTTACGTAGTCGATAAAACTTAAATAGCAAGTAGTACTAAATATATTATAAATCGTGAAATAATCATGTGGTGTACTTTGAGCATTAGACGTCATGAGACCGAGCCTTACTAGTCGGAACAGTTTATTTTATAATAAAAGTAAATTGCTGGAGGTGACCATAACGTGTGCAAGCTTGGGTGTGTGTATATATGAGTGGTACGCGGTTTTCATGTATAGATGTTGAAATAAACAAAGAACAGGCCACACTCGCAGCTTCCAGATAAGAGATGAAGCTTAGTTGATAAACCCCCCCCCCCCCCCCCCCCCACAGTGTCTTGAAGGTTGATTGGCGCTTGATTCATAACTCGGGCCAATTTTGATTTGGGACATGCACCATGAGGCCCCCCCCCCTCCCTCCCAAGCTGTGTTGTTTTTTGAACAGTGCATGGCCGTGTATTTGAGATAGTAATGGTGAAAATTAATGATTATCGTATATGAATAATCAGAATCCTGAATACAATATAGTTTCGCAGGTGACACGCTTGAGGACCCTAGACGTGGATACCATCGTGTGTAGTTACTGTATGGACACAACCTCCAGGTGTTGAATGATCAAGTTTCTGTTCCATAGAAGGTACGACCGAATGACAATTTGTTGTAAATGTTTATAGTGCAGAATCGTCGAGCGTGTAATTTGATGGTTATTAGATATCCAGGGGGTTTTGAATAGTTATTAATGTTGAATGTATATAATAGATAAATAGGAGGGAGTCGCCTAGAAGGCGTGTCCTTACAGAGGGCAGTAAATATGTGGTCCGGTCCAGGAAGGGGAAATATATAGTTGATGTAGAGAAATAATAATAGGTAATTGTTGAATCATAAATGAATATAGTTGTAGGGAATCATAAGTAAATATTGAAACTAGAAGTACCTAATTTCCTACTATTTGTGTTGGGAGATTACACCAAGAGGTACGTAAATAGGAAGAATAGGTACCTAATTAGGAATAATAGGTTTAGGATAAGTACCAAATATTTAAAGTAAAAGTTACGTTATTGCATATTCCTTGTTTTCTACATTGTTGCTTTAAAATAGCATTGTATGTAGTTACCCAATATTATAATAATGTACCCCATGGAAAAAAGTGACCATTGTGATCATTGCTGTGTTATGGGGTTTTAAACTGCTGTATGTTGCCTATTAATGTTAGTATAAATGACGAATGAAGGTGTCAATGGAATGGGAACTTTAATATACCAATGTGGTTTAATATACCTGTACCTTCTAATCTCACGTATTGTTTGTATGAATCATTGCATTAAATGCGGTGTAATTGACCTAGTTAAAATTATCTTAGATTAAGGATGTGGGCGAAATGCTGCGCGTACTAATTGCCTTAGAAGTGTAAATAGCATGCTATGTATTATAACAAAGCCAATGTACCTTCTTGTATATATAAATGTGATTGGCATTCTAGGAAAACCAAATAAGTTTGTAATATATGGGGAACTTTACAGAACTTAAGGTAAATTGGTAATAGATATAATTGTAAAGGAGACGTGAATGTATTGTTAGAACATTGACTGTAATTGACTTACCCTGCTGTAAACGGTGGCTATATGAAATGTTATATTGTTTGTTACAATGTGTTATGGGTGACAAAATATGTATCCGTAATGTATTTATCTTTGACCCGCATCACGGGTCCAAGTGTATTGCTGTTACCTTCCTTGGGCTTGCAAGTAGGATATGTTTTTCTGGAATGTATTACAATTGATGCATTGCCCCCGTGCATGTTTTATTAAGTTATTAAAAGTGTTGGTTATTGTATTTAGTTATTGATGAAGTAACGTAGGTTGTGGTAGTTGGAGAGTTACAAATATGAATTAACTCAGGTAGGGTGTGATAGGCGCGGAGTAGGGCCCCCCCACCCCCCTTTACCTCAAGCTTACTGGCCCTGCATTGACGTTTAGTTACATCAGCTAAGTATTCCCGCAAATTATGCAGCGTCTTGCTGGAGGTTTTAGTTATTACTGGTTTACAGTTATGTTTGTTGATAATATTGGTTATCGCGTTTAAGTTAATAGGTAAAGTTAGGTAGGTTAGGGTAGCTGCTGTGTCACAGGCCTCCGGGCCGTACGTTTTAAGTTTTCATAGAATTTTATGTTCCATAAATGTCGTGAAAATAAAAAATAATTGTATGCAGTGTGACGGTGCACGTTTCTTTGGTGGTTTGACATTAGTTATGCTTCACCTACAAGTTCCCCCTCCCCGCTCAGCTCGTTGTCGCCGTGTGGGGGCTTAGTGGGCGGCTGCCGGAGTGTGATGCTCCTTGGGACAGTCCTCTGTCCTTTTCTAGCCTTGTGCTCCTGCTGCCGTCCTCTCCAATTCTGCTGGGCATCTTTTCCTTTTCCTTCTGTTTCGTTTTTCTCCCCCCTCTTCTCCTATCTGCTTGCCGTTTCCTGCCGACCTTTTGCTCGTTCTGGTTCTTCCCTTGGACTTCTTCTATTTTGACGCCCGGGTGCTTGAGGAGGCATACTCATGCACCCGTAGAACTGCAGTACCCGACGTCGAGAGCGAGGGGAACCTTTTATTGTCAATCCCCACTTCGTCACTGAACCCGATCTCGACGGACTGTCGGTTTCTTAAGGTGGCGTTTGTGGGGCGTATACTCGCGACGCACCCCTAGGAGGCCCCGACAAGATCGGCGATAGCTTCTTGTTGGGTGTCCTGCCTCTAATTGTGGCTCCATGGTGGGTGTGGGGGCACATTCGTGAGTGAATTATTTCTTTCGTCAAGATGATTACCCCTGCTTCGGCTTCTTCTGGTTTACCTTCTCAGGCTCGTGGGGTGGGCGACCAAGCCCCCGAGTCGGTCCGTATTGGAAGACCGGGCTCTGTAGCCTCCGCTGCATTGGGCCCCGACCTTGCTCCTCCTTTGGCCTCTCTGACTTCTTCCTCTGGCTCCCCTCCCTCCTCTGTGGTTGGGTCGAGCCCCAAGCCCCCAGTGGTGACTACCTCGTCCCCTGGCGTGGCTCCTTCTCTAGTTGTAACTACTGCGCCTTTTAACCCCTCTCTCTCTGGGGGTTCTCACCGCCGTCTTCGTCACGGCCGCCCTCGCTCGATTCCTTCCGGTTCTGCTACCTATCAAGCCTTGTTTGGTCCCGCTTCGTGGGCCAAATATTTTGATCTCCTCCCTCTTGATTCTGCGCCTCCTGACGATTTCTCCCTCCATCGACATCTCATTGATTCCGTGGATGCCTCCATTACTTTCAACCCCACTCGTCTCGGTACACGTGTCGTTGCTGCTCCTTCTCAGGATGCTGCTTCCCGCTTGGCTGCCTTATCCTGCCTTGGCGAGACCCCCGTTCGGGTCTCGAAGAACGTTCAGTTGAATGCCAGTGTTGGCACTATTTTGCTCCCGCCCCATGTTGCGACCGGTGTTCGGGACCTACGCGACTGCCACGACGATATTCGACATATCCTCGCTGCCCAGGGCCATTCTATTCTCCAGGTGGACACGTTTACTCGTCCCCCTCGTGGTAGTCGCCGTCAACCCCTCCGGGTTGTGAAGATTACCTTTGATGGTAGGACCCTTCCACCCTCTGTCATTCTTGCTGGTGCCAGGTGCTCTGTCCAGGAGTACATTCCTTCTCCTCGGCTCTGCAACAAGTGCTGGAGGTTTGGGCATGGTGCCCTCCGCTGCTCCGGGACTGTCTCTCTCTGTCCTTTGTGTGGTGGCGAAGGTCACTCTAAGTCGGAGTGCGCTTCTCCCCAGGCTCGTTGCCTCAACTGCGGTGAGGCCCATCCTACCTTCTCCCGTGCGTGTGTCCATTACAAGCTTGAGGCAGCCGTCCTCAACTTGAAGCACCGGGAGCGTTTATCTTTTCCTGAGGCGAGGCGCCAGGTTCGCCGGCTCCCGCCTTATGCTAATATCTCTTATGCTCGCGTGTTGCGCTCTTCCTCTCCTCGTCCTTCCCGCCTTCCTCAGACTCGCAACCGTTTCCAGGCCTTGGACCCTGATGCGCCCACTGCCCCCTCCTCTGTCCCTTTGGGTTCTCTCCCGAAGGATCCTCCTCCTGGTCCTCTGTCTGGGGTTCCCCTTCCTTCTACCCGGTCTGTCGTGTCTTCTGTGTCTTCTTCCTCGTCCCCCTCCGATCCTCCTTCCCATCCTCTTCCTCCATCTATCGGCTCTCCCCGCCGCCTGTCGGTGCGGGCGGATGTCCATCGCTCTCCTAACGGCCGTCGTGTGTGCTCTCGTTCGGCTTCTCCTGTTGAGACACTGGAATCCGTTGCCCGGTACGTAGTTGCTGGGACACCGGTCTCTTTAAGTCAGAAGCGTAAGCCTGGCTCCTCTCCTTCCTCTTCCCCGGCGGGTAAGAAGGCTTCGCTTTCTTCCTCAGCTCCTCCTTCTGGCTCTGTTGCTCCTTCCCCTCCCGTTTCAGTGCTTGCGCCCCCTGTTCCTGCTATGGAGGTTTCTTTGGCCCCTGCTTCCCTTTCGGTTGCTGCTCTTGCTGGGGTGCGCTCCTCTCTTTCTACTCCCCCTCTTCCTGCTGCTGTCCTTGACTGCTCCTCTCCGTTGTCTCCTCCTCCTCCTCCTCCGGACCCTGCCCGGCCACCTCTGATCTGTTCTCCCGTTTCCTTCCCTCCGTCTTTGCTCAGTTTACCCATGCCCCCTAACCCTGACTTTGCTGACCCTGATCCCGACCCTGATATTCTTTAACGTGCTCTGTTGCTCTTTCGCCTTTGTTTCTTCCTTGTTCTCTGTTTTTGTCCTTTCTCTTCTCGTCGTTGTCCATTCTTCAATGGAACGTTCGAGGTTATTACGCCAATTTCCTCGAACTCCAACTTCTGGTTTCGCGGTTTTCGCCCCTTTGTGTCTGTCTCCAGGAGCCGATGCTTGGTGCTCGTCCTGGTCGTTTTCGTGGCTATTCCTTTCTCTCCCCCCCCCCAGCCATTGCTGGGGCTTCTAATTCTTCTGCTCTCTTGATTCGGGCTGATGTTCCCTTTGTTCCTTTACTTTTTCCTTCGCCTCTCCATTGTTCTGCTGCTCGTATCTTTGTGGGGACATGGTACACAGTTTGTTCCATTTATCTCCCCCCGAGTGTCCCGCTCTCTCTTCCTGATTTGAAACACCTCCTAGACTCCTTGCCGGAGCCTGTGCTCCTGCTGGGTGACTTCAATTGTCGTCATTCTCTTTGGGGTGACGTTCTGACGAATACCCGGGGTCGCCTCCTTGAGCCGTTTCTCCTCTCTTCTTCCCTGTCTCTTCTGAATTCTGGTGAGCCCACTCATTTGGACTCTCGAACTCGCACCCTTTCTTGTCTTGATCTTTCTCTCTGCTCTTCTTCTCTTTACTTAGATTTCACATGGCAGGTTCTTGATGACCTCCATGGAAGTGATCATTTCCCCATCCTTGTTTCCTTTTTCTCTTTTCGCCCTTCCCTCTCTTTCCCTAGGTGGCAGTTTGCTAAGGCGGACTGGACCCTATTTTCCCTCAGTGCTACTCTCTCTGACCTCTCCCTTCTGCCCCTCTCTCGCGCTCTCCTCCTTTTTCATGACACTGTCTTCGACGCTGCCCTCCGCTCTATTCCTCGCTCTTCCTCTCTGGGTCCACGGAAGTGCGTTCCCTGGTGGAATGCGGACTGTGCTCGGGCTGTCCGCTGTAAGCGTGCAGCCTGGAAGAAGCACCGCCGTAGGCAGACGACCGATTCTTTTCTTTTCTTTCGGAAAGCGAGTGCGGTGGCCCGTAGGGCCATCCGTACGGCTAAACGTGAATGTTGGGCATCTTATGTCTCGACAATTACGTCCGAAACCCCTCTGGCCCAGATCTGGAAGCGTATCCGCAAGATAGCGGGTAAGTTCGTTCCCGATGTTTCACCGGTCCTTCACCTCCATGATACTCTTGTGGCGGACCCGTTGCAGGTCGCTTCCGAACTGGGTTCCCACTTTTCTTGTGTTAGCTCTGGTCTTCATCTTCCCCAATCTTTCCTTCTTCGTAAACCTGTCCTTGAGTCTCGTCCTTTAGATTTCTGCACTCATCTTCAGCTTCCCTATAATGATCCCTTCTCTCTCTCTGAACTTCGTTCTGCCCTGGCCCTCTGCGGTTCTACGGCGGCGGGCTCCGATGGTATTCATTATGAGATGCTTCGCCATCTCCCTCCGAGCACGTCTCAGTATTTACTGAGTCTGTATAATCGGATCTGGGAGTCGTCGTCAGTCCCTGAGGACTGGCTCGATGCCGTTGTCCTCCCTGTTCGCAAACCGGGGTCTCTGGGTACTTCCCCTAAGGACTTTCGCCCTATTGCTCTCACAAGTTGTGTCTGCAAACTCTTTGAACGTATGGTTAACGTTCGTCTGATGTGGTTCCTGGAACACCATCACCTCCTCTCCCCTTCTCAATTTGGTTTCCGCAAGTGCCGCAGCACGACAGATGTCCTGGTGAACTTGGAGGTCTATATTCGTACTGCTTTTGCTGCGAAGACCTCCGTTGTTGCCGTCCTTTTTGACCTAGAAAAGGCTTACGACACCACTTGGCGTTATCATATCCTATCTCAACTTCATTCTTTTGGCCTTCGTGGTCATCTCCCTCTCTTTCTCCGCAGCTTCCTCTCTCGTCGTTCCTTTCGGGTGCGCCTTGGTACCGCTCTGTCTCCCTCTTTTCAGCAATACGAAGGTGTGCCCCAGGGTAGTGTTCTGAGCACTACTCTTTTTCTGGTTGCCCTCAATGGTCTTCTTTCCTCTCTTCCTTCTGGTGTCTTCTCCGCTCTCTATGTCGATGATGTTACCCTTTGTTGTCAGGGTGATGATTCGCCTCTCCTTCAACGCCGGCTTCAACTTGCGATTGATGCCGTGTCGTCTTGGGCCACAGGTCATGGCTTCAAGTTCTCTACTTCTAAGACTTGTGCCATGACTTTTACGCGGAAACGGGTTGTTCTTCGTCCCTCTTTGTCACTTTATGGTCATCCCCTTGAATACAAAGATTCCGCGAAGCTTTTGGGGTTATTCCTTGACACTCGTTTGTCTTGGTCTCCCCATATCTCTTACCTCCGTGTTGAGTGCTCTAAGTCCCTTACCCTCCTTCGGGTCTTGTCCCATACTTCTTGGGGGGCAGATAGGCGCACTCTCCTTGCTTTACATTCCTCTCTCGTCCTGTCTAAGCTCGATTATGGTTGCCCTGCTTACTCGTCTGCTTCTCCTTCTACTCTTCGCCGTCTTGATGCTTTGCACCATACTGGGTTGCGCCTCAGTTCTGGTGCCTTTCGTTCGACTCCCGTCCTTAGCTTGTATGTTGACACTGGCTTCCTGTCTCTCCAGGACCGCCGTGATCGCTACTGTCTTCGCTATCTTGCGCGGTCCTTGCAACATCCTTCCTCTCGCCTCTGTCGTGCTTTAACTTTTACCCCTCCTGCGGTTCCTGTTCCTCTTCACCACCTCCCTCTTTCTGTCCGGTTATCTCGCCTCCAGGATTCTCTTTCCATTCGTATTTCTGATGTTTCTCCTCGTGTTGTTCCTTGTTTGCCCCCGTGGAGGGTCCCTCTTCCGCGGTTTTGTACATCCTTGACTCGTATCACTAAAGCTTTTACCCCTCCTACAGTTCTAAAACGCCTTTTCCTCGAGCACTTTTCTTCTCACTCCCGCTCCGTTTCTGTCTTCACCGATGGGTCTAAGTCAGCGGACGGTGTTGGCTACTCTGTTGTTTTTCCTGATCGCACTTATATGTGTCGCTTGCCTCCGGAGACTAGCATCTTTACAGCAGAACTTTATGGTATTCTCTATGCTCTTCGTCTCCTGCTTTCTCGTTGTCAGTCTTCCTTTGTGGTTGTTGTTGACTCTCGTAGTGCCCTCATGGCTCTCGGGTGCTTTAATCCAGTTCATCCGGTAGTTGTCGAGATCCAGCATTGGCTGTTTCTCGTTCACAGTAAATTTAAGTCGGTTGAGTTTTGTTGGGTTCCCAGCCATATTGGCGTGTCTTTAAATGAGCGTGCGGATGCTGCCGCTAAGGAAGCTGTCCGCTCTTGTCCCATCTCTCGTAAAGGCATTCCGTATTCCGACTTTTACCCGGTTATCCATTCCTCAGTCCTTACCCGTTGGCAGGCTTCTTGGTTGTCTGTTACTGGTAACAAGCTACGTACTCTTAAATGTTGTGTTTCCTCGTGGCCGTCCTCCTTCCACCGTAACCGGCGGTGGGAAACAGCTCTGGCGAGGTTGCGTATTGGCCATACTCGCTTAACCCATGGTCACTTGATGGAGCGCCGCCCTGCTCCTTATTGTCCTAGTTGCATTGTCCCTCTTACGGTCGTGCATGTCCTTCTTGAATGTCCTGACTTCCAGGACGAGCGTGTGTCTTGCTTTCCGACCGCCCCTCGCGGTCACCTGTCCCTCGATAGAATTCTTGGTGACTCGGATAGTTTTGATATCGTTCGCCTTATGCGTTTTTGTTCTCGTATTGGCATCCTTGGTGATATTTAGCGCCCTGTGATTATTTTGCGTATTTGATGGCGCTACATAGCCTTCCCGGTTTGGTGCCTTCTTTTGATAATTACTTACTTACTTCACCTACAAGTTAAACTAAGTCATGTAGGATGTCCTAGACGCTGTATTTTGGCCTCATGGCTCTGGCTAATTTTATCTTGGACTCATATTATGATTAGTTCCTTTCGGAATGTATTGGTACTCATGCATTGTTTCAGTGGAAGTCATGTTACTTACCGCTTTAGAGATAGGTGGTGATTGTTGACTTTGTGATGACGTTATTACTGACAGGTGGAGAGTACCATTTTCGTTTAGCAGTAGCAGTAAACGTTTGTAGTCGTTTTGTCTGGCCGGTGTAGGGCGAAAGAATCTGCAGGCTCCCGGTTTATGCAGACATGTGTGGCGTCCCAGGCCGCTGGTTATCCGACGTGTTGTCTGCTGGGTGTAGGCGGGAAGATACTGGTGGTTCCCAGGCCGGTGGTTTATCCAGACGTTTGTGTGGGCAATGTAGCCATGAAAGTTATAGCCACTGGCGTCTTAGGTGAGTGCGTTCATGGTCTGGTCTGCAGCCAACGTTCTTCGTGTGATGAGTTAAGGTGGCGATGTTATTCAGGTATTATGTTTATATTTGTCGTATAAATATGCGGGCTTCGCGGCCGGTGGTTTATGGAGACGTTTTACAAATAGGGATCGCTAGCCTTCCTGGTGTCCATGTCACTTTGCCTCAGATGGGGAGATGTTTAAGTTGTTGGATTACTGCTGGTCGCAGATGGTCATTGACACTGAGACTAAACACATTGACGCGTGTTAAGGCAGTTTCTTAGGTTAACTATTGAGGTGTAACATTGTTTCGGAGGCGAACATAGAGTGGAGATCAGTGTAACGGACTCTGTTACCCTCGTTATAATTTGTCACTGTGGACGGAAGCATGTTGCGCCTTAAGAGGTGTTCGTTATAAGGTTATATTTATAGAATTATTTTATAATATATACATAGTGGTCATATAAATATATATTGTTTGGTTGTTTGATAATATTAAAATTTAAAAGTAAAAAAATAAATATGGGTTGCTAGATGGATGGCCGTTGATTAACTTGTGGCCTTGACGCCGATACGGAAAGTGGCCCCCCCCCCCCCCCCCACCTATTTTTGTCGGTAAAGTTCTGCTCGGGTTGGTAGTTACCTTACTTAGCTAGAGACTAGTTTCGTGGGAGATCTTTTTCTCTTCCTTTCCCCTGTGCCAGTGATCCTTTTCAGACTTCTCCAGAGGGTATCAGCCTGGCTTTATGCATTAATGACAGTTGGGCAGTTCGGTTTCGGAAATGTCCCCCTCCTGTTAGAAACGAATTCCAGCAGTAGCCTTAAGGGGTAGGTTCGTTGGCTGTGACGTTGATAGTGCATGGCCGTTTCTGCCCACTCTTACTGCCTTAATACTTCCAGAACCGACTACGGAAGGCGCACGAGGTACACCATTGATGAAGAATGGAAAGGGATGGAGCCCGAGGACAAACAACTGGACCCATGAGTTCGACCTACATTCCTAGTTCCAGCGGGCAGCCGAGGCGTTCGCCCTTCTGGGTTGTTGTTTCCGCGCGTGGTTTGCGGTGCTCGGGCGGAACCCCCAAATTGATAAGCCTGCAGATAGCTAAGAAATAATCGGATGAATTGTAATTAGTGTAAATAAATTAATGCAAGTTTAATTGACTACATATAGATGTAGTTATGAATTGTAATTAAAATGTAGTTTATAAATATAATGAATAATCATACTAATGATTGCATAATACTTTGTTATGCACTAGTGAATAAGTCATTATCATTGCTGTTAATGAGCAAATATTGTTACTGAATAAAATAGGTAATACATATAGTAAATAATAAAAAAAAAAATGAGTTATTAATATATAATCAAATAAAATATGATTTAGCATTATCCAAAAAATAAGTCTGCAATCTGAGCAGGTTTTGTTCCAAGGTGAGAAAATTTAAATTGAAGTTGTGTTATCGTTGAACGTTGTGTAGTGACAAATGTTAAAGTAAAACACAATCGAAAATAGATATGAATAATACCTTTGAGGTTTGTAACCTGTTTGGTGTCTCGTCACTTGCACAATAGTGAGTGTGTGAGAAGATCTGTTATCTCCCGGAGTGTGAGTGACATGGAAAAGATAGTGTTATTATTAATCATGGAAGAAAGTAGTGAGAATATTATCTTTGAGCGTTAATTGATTGAAATGTAGTGCCGTTGATGTAGAATAATATACTCATAGATAGTACTGTATTAACGTGAAAATGGAATGTTGTAATTGTACGGATTGAATTTATTGGGTAATTGGTAGAAATAGGCTGAGGTACTCGTTAGTTTTAGTGAATAATATTGTTTGAAGTGTTGTCAAAGAACATACTTGAATTTTAATACATAATGTTCTTTCGAGTGTCAAGGTATTTAAGTTTGTATAGTTATCAATAAGTAGTGTACCCACATAAAATTGTATGGATGTGTGATATCATTATGATAGACAGTATACATCGCAGCTACAAGAATTTTGGGGCAAGAGTGTAAAATTTATATGCTTTGGTTACTATATTACAAATGAATCTTGTAATGTGTATTTGCAGTCAGTGAATTTGTGTGGCTCCTTGAGGTTCCGCAAGTATAGGTGAGTGGAAGTACCCTAAATGACTCTATCATCTTGATAATAATAATTGCATGTGTGAATAAACATAGTTGAATTGAAGGTTGTTTTGTGTGTGTTTGTTTTTAACAACCTCTTCTTCAGTATTGAAGAATATTCTTCAATATTATTATTCAATATTGAAGAATAATCTTCAATATTATTCTTCAATATTGAAGAATATTCTTAAAAATTAAATAATATTCTTCAATATTCCTGAATATTGAAGAATATTCTTCAATATTGAAGAATAATATTGAAGAATATTCTTCAATATTTAAGAATATTCTTCAATATTAATATTATTGAAGAATAATATTGAAGAATATTCTTCAATATTGAAGAATATTCTTTAATATTGAAGAATATTCTTCAATATTATTCTTCAATAATATTAATATTGAAGAATATTATTCTTCAATATTAAAGAATATTCTTCAATATTGAAGAATATTCTCCAATATTAAAGAATATTCTTCAATATTAAAGAATATTCTCCAATATTGAAGAATAATATTGAAGAATATTCTTCAATATTGAAGAATATTCTCCAATAATGAATAATAATATTGGAGAATATTCTTCAATATTGAAGGAGAATATTCTTCAATATTAAAGAATATTCTCCAATATTGAAGAATATTCTCCAATATTAAAGAATATTCTTCAATATTAAAGAATATTCTCCAATATTGAAGAATATTCTTCAATATTATTCTTCAATATTGAAGAATATTCTTCAATATTGAAGAATATTCTTCAATATTATTATTATTGAAGAATAATATTGAAGAATATTCTCCAATATTGAAGATTATTCTTCAATATTGAAGAATATTCTTCAATATTGAAGAATATTCTTCAATATTTAAGAATATTCTTCAATATTGAAGAATAATATTCTTCAATATTAATATTATTGAAGAATAATATTGAAGAATATTCTTCAATATTTAAGAATATTCTTCAATATTAATATTATTGAAGAATAATATTGAAGAATATTCTTCAATATTGAAGAATATTCTTTAATATTGAAGAATATTCTTCAATATTGAAGAATATTCTTCAATATTGAAGAATATTCTTCAATATTGAAGAATAATCTTCAATATTGGAGAATATTCTTCAATATTATTCTTCAATAATAATAATATTGAAGAATATTCTTCAATATTATTCTTCAATATTGGAGAATATTCTTTAATATTGGAGAATATTCTTTAATATTGGAGAATATTCTTTAATATTGAAGAATATTCTTTAATATTGAAGATTATTCTTCAATATTAAAGAATATTCTTCAATATTAAAGAATATTCTCCAATATTAAAGAATATTCTCCAATATTAAAGAATATTCTTCAATATTGAAGAATATTCTTTAATATTGAAGAATATTCTTCAATATTGGAGAATATTCTTCAATATTGAAGAATATTCTTCAATATTGAATAATAAAGAATATTATTCAATATTGAAGAATATTCTTCAATATTGAAGAATATTCTTCAATATTATTATTATTGAAGAATAATATTGAAGAATATTCTCCAATATTGAAGATTATTCTTCAATATTGAAGAATATTCTTCAATATTGAAGAATATTCTTCAATATTGAAGAATAATCTTCAATATTTAAGAATATTCTTCAATATTGAAGAATAATATTCTTCAATATTAATATTATTGAAGAATAATATTGAAGAATATTCTTCAATATTTAAGAATATTCTTCAATATTAATATTATTGAAGAATAATATTGAAGAATATTCTTCAATATTGAAGAATATTCTTTAATATTGAAGAATATTCTTTAATATTGGAGAATATTCTTCAATATTGAAGAATATTCTCCAATATTAAAGAATATTCTTCAATATTAAAGAATATTCTCCAATATTGAAGAATAATATTGAAGAATATTCTTCAATATTGAAGAATATTCTTTAATATTGAAGAATATTCTTTAATATTGGAGAATATTCTTCAATATTGAAGAATATTCTCCAATATTGAAGAATATTCTTCAATATTAAAGAATATTCTCCAATATTGAAGAATAATATTGAAGAATATTCTTCAATATTGAAGAATATTCTTTAATATTGAAGAATATTCTTTAATATTGGAGAATATTCTTCAATATTGAAGAATATTCTTCAATATTGAAGAATATTCTTCAATATTGAAGAATATTCTTCAATATTGAAGAATATTCTTCAATATTATTCTTCAATAATAATAATATTGGAGAATATTCTTCAATATTGAAGAATATTCTCCAATATTGGAGAATATTCTCCAATATTGAAGAATATTCTTCAATATTGGAGAATATTCTCCAATATTGGAGAATATTCTTCAATATTGAAGAATATTCTTTAATATTGAAGAATATTCTTTAATATTGGAGAATATTCTTCAATATTGAAGAATATTCTCCAATATTGAAGAATATTCTTCAATATTAAAGAATATTCTCCAATATTGAAGAATAATATTGAAGAATATTCTTCAATATTGAAGAATATTCTTTAATATTGAAGAATATTCTTTAATATTGGAGAATATTCTTCAATATTGAAGAATATTCTTCAATATTGAAGAATATTCTTCAATATTGAAGAATATTCTTCAATATTGAAGAATATTCTTCAATATTATTCTTCAATAATAATAATATTGGAGAATATTCTTCAATATTGAAGAATATTCTCCAATATTGGAGAATATTCTCCAATATTGAAGAATATTCTTCAATATTGGAGAATATTCTCCAATATTGGAGAATATTCTTCAATATTGAAGAATATTCTCCAATATTGAATAATAATATTGGAGAATATTCTTCAATATTAGAGAATATTCTTCAATATTGAAGAATATTCTTCAATATTGAAGAATATTCTTCAATATTATTCTTCAATAATAATAATATTGAAGAATATTCTTCAATATTGAAGAATAATATTGAAGAATATTCTTCAATATTGGAGAATATTCTCCAATATTGGAGAATATTCTTCAATATTGAAGAATATTCTTCAATATTGAACAATATTCTTCAATATTGAAGAATATTCTCCAATATTGAAGAATATTCTTCAATAGAATATTCTTCAATAGAATATTCTTCAATACTATAGAATATTCTTCAATACTGAAGAATATTCTCCAATATTGAAGAATATTCTTCAATATTGGAGAATATTCTTTAATATTGAAGAATATTCTTCAATATTGAAGAATATTCTCCAATATTGAAGAATATTCTTCAATATTGAAGAATATTCTTCAATATTGAAGAATATTCTTCAATATTATTCTTCAATATTGAAGAATATTCTTGAATATTGAAGAATATTCTTCAATATTGAAGATTATTCTTCAATATTATTCTTCAATATTGAAGAATATTCTTCAATATTGGAGAATATTCTTCAATATTGAAGAATAATATTGAAGAATATTCTTCAATATTATTATTATTGAAGATTATTATTATTGAATAATATTGGAGAATATTCTTCAATATTTAAGAATATTCTCCAATATTGAATAATAATATTTGAGAATATTCTCCAATATTGAAGAATATTCTTCAATATTGAAGAATATTCTTCAATATTGGAGAATATTCTTCAATATTGAAGAATATTCTCCAATATTGAACAATATTCTTCAATATTGAAGAATATTCTCCAATATTGAAGAATATTCTTCAATATTGAAGAATATTCTTCAATATTGAAGAATATTCTCCAATATTGAAGAATATTCTTCAATATTGATGAATATTCTCCAATATTGAATAATAAACATGGAGAATATTCTCCAATATTGAAGAATATTCTTCAATATTGAAGAATATTCTCCAATATTAAAGAATATTTAATATTGGAGAATATTCTTCAATATTGAAGAATATTCTTCAATATTATTCTTCAATATTGGAGAATATTCTTTAATATTGGAGAATATTCTTTAATATTGGAGAATATTCTTCAATATTGAAGAATATTCTTTAATATTGGAGAATATTCTTCAATATTGAAGAATATTCTTTAATATTGGAGAATATTCTTCAATATTGAAGAATATTCTGCAATATTGGAGAATATTCTTCAATATTGAAGAATATTCTCCAATATTAAAGAACTTTCTTCAAGAATATTCTTCAATATTGAAGAATATTCTCCAATATTGAAGAATATTCTTCAATATTGAAGAATATTCTTCAATATTGAAGAATATTCTTCAATATTGAAGAATATTCTTCAATATTGAAGAATATTCTTCAATATTATTATTATTGAAGAATAATATTGAAGAATATTCTTCAATATTGAAGAATATTCTTCAATATTGAAGAATATTCTCCAATATTGAAGAATATTCTTCAATATTATTCTTCAATATTGAAGAATATTCTTCAATATTATTCTTCAATATTGAAGAATATTCTTCAATATTGAAGAATATTCTTAAATATTATTCTTCAATATTGAAGAATATTCTTCAATATTATTCTTCAATATTGAAGAATATTCTAAAATATTGGAGAATATTCTTCAATATTGAAGAATATTCTTGAATATTGAAGAATATTCTTAAATATTATTCTTCAATATTGAAGAATATTCTTCAATATTATTCTTCAATATTGAAGAATATTCTAAAATATTGAAGAATATTCTTCAATATTGAAGAATATTCTTCAATATTGAAGAATATTCTCCAATATTGAAGAATATTCTTCAATATTATTCTTCAATATTGAAGAATATTCTTCAATATTTTAGAATATTCTTCAATATTGAAGAATAATATTGAAGAATATTCTTCAATATTCAAGAATATTCTTCAATATTGAAGAATATTCTCCAATATTAAAGAATATTCTTCAATATTAAAGAATATTCTTCAATATTAAAGAATATTCTTCAATATTAAAGAATATTCTTTAATATTGAAGAATAATCTTCAATATTGAAGAATATTCTCCAATATTAAAGAATATTCTTCAATATTAAAGAATATTATTCAATATTGAAGAATATTCTCCAATAATGAATAATAATATTGGAGAATATTCTTCAATATTGAAGAATAATATTGAAGAATATTTTTCAATATTATTATTATTGAAGAATAATATTGAAGAATATTCTTCAATATTGGAGAATATTCTTCAATATTGAAGAATATTCTTCAATATTTAAGAATATTCTTCAATATTGAAGAATATTCTTCAATATTTAAGAATATTCTTCAATATTGAAGAATAATATTGAAGAATATTCTTCAATATTGAAGATTATTCTTCAATATTAAAGAATATTCTTCAATATTATTCTTCAATATTGAAGATTATTCTTCAATATTGAAGAATATTCTTCAATATTATTCTTCAATATTGAAGAATAATCTTCAATATTAATATTATTGAAGAATAATATTGAAGAATATTCTTCAATATTGAAGAATATTCGTCAATATTGAAGAATATTCTTCAATATTAAAGAATATTCTTCAATATTATTCTTCAATATTGAAGAATATTCTTCAATATTGAAGAATATTCTTATATATATAATATTGAAGATTATTCTTCAATATTGAAGAATATTCTCCAATATTAAAGAATATTATTCAATATTGAAGAATATTCTCCAATAATGAATAATAATATTGGAGAATATTCTTCAATATTGAAGAATATTCTCCAATATTGAATAATAATATTGCAGAATATTCTCCAATATTAAAGAATATTCTTCAATATTGAAGATTATTCTCCAATATTAAAGAATATTATTCAATATTGATGAATATTCTCCAATAATGAATAATAATATTGGAGAATATTCTTCAATATTGAAGAATATTCTCCAATATTGAATAATAATATTGCAGAATATTCTTCAATATTGGAGAATATTCTTCAATATTGAAGAATATTCTCCAATATTGAAGATTATTCTTCAATATTGAAGAATATTCTTCAATATTGAAGAATATTCTTCAATATTGAAGAATATTCTTCAATATTGAAGAATATTCTTCAATATTAATATTATTGAAGAATAATATTGAAGAATATTGAAGAATATTCTTCAATATTGAAGAATATTCTTCAATATTGAAGAATATTGTTCAATATTGAAGAATATTCTTCAATATTAAAGAATATTCTTCAATATTAAAGAATATTCTTCAATATTGAAGAATATTCTTCAATATTGAAGAATATTCTTATATATATAATATTGAAGATTATTCTTAAATATTGAAGAATATTCTCCAATATTAAAGAATATTATTCAATATTGAAGAATATTCTCCAATAATGAATAATAATATTGGAGAATATTCTTCAATATTGAAGAATATTCTCCAATATTGAATAATAATATTGCAGAATAATCTCCAATATTAAAGAAAATTCTCCAATATTGAAGAATATTCTTCAATATTGAAGAATAATATTGAAGAATATTCTTTAATATTGGAGAATATTCTTCAATATTGAAGAATATTCTCCAATAATGAAGATTATTCTTCAATATTAAAGAATATTCTTCAATATTATTCTTCAATAATATTAATATTGAAGAATATTCTTCAATATTGAAGAATATTCTTCAATATTATTCTTCAATAATATTAATATTGAAGAATATTCTTCAATATTGAAGAATATTCTTCAATATTGAAGAATAATATTGAAGAATATTCTTCAATATTGGAGAATATTCTTCAATATTGATGAATATTCTTCATTATTGGAGAATATTCTTCAATATTGAATAATAAAGAATATTATTCAATATTGAAGAATATTCTTCAATATTGAAGAATATTCTTCAATATTATTATTATTGAAGAATAATATTGAAGAATATTCTCCAATATTGAAGATTATTCTTCAATATTGAAGAATATTCTTCAATATTGAAGAATATTCTTCAATATTGAAGAATATTCTTCAATATTTAAGAATATTCTTCAATATTGAAGAATAATATTCTTCAATATTAATATTATTGAAGAATAATATTGAAGAATATTCTTCAATATTGAAGAATATTCTCCAATATTAAAGAATATTCTTCAATATTAAAGAATATTCTCCAATATTGAAGAATAATATTGAAGAATATTCTTCAATATTTAAGAATATTCTTCAATATTAATATTATTGAAGAATAATATTGAAGAATATTCTTCAATATTGAAGAATATTCTTTAATATTGAAGAATATTCTTTAATATTGGAGAATATTCTTCAATATTGAAGAATATTCTCCAATATTGAAGAATATTCTCCAATATTAAAGAATATTCTTCAATATTAAAGAATATTCTCCAATATTAAAGAATATTCTCCAATATTGAAGAATAATATTGAAGAATATTCTTCAATATTGGAGAATATTCTTTAATATTGAAGAATATTCTTTAATATTGGAGAATATTCTTCAATATTGAAGAATATTCTCCAATATTGAAGAATATTCTCCAATATTAAAGAATATTCTTCAATATTAAAGAATATTCTCCAATATTAAAGAATATTCTCCAATATTGAAGAATAATATTGAAGAATATTCTCCAATATTGAAGATTATTCTTCAATATTGAAGAATATTCTTCAATATTGAAGAATAATATTGAAGAATATTCTTCAATATTGAAGAATATTCTTCAATATTTAAGAATATTCTTCAATATTGAAGAATAATATTCTTCAATATTAATATTATTGAAGAATAATATTGAAGAATATTCTTCAATATTTAAGAATATTCTTCAATATTAATATTATTGAAGAATAATATTGAAGAATATTCTTCAATATTGAAGAATATTCTTTAATATTGAAGAATATTCTTTAATATTGGAGAATATTCTTCAATATTGAAGAATATTCTCCAATATTGAAGAATAATATTGAAGAATATTCTTCAATATTGGAGAATATTCTTTAATATTGAAGAATATTCTTTAATATTGGAGAATATTCTTCAATATTGAAGAATATTCTCCAATATTGAAGATTATTCTTCAATATTGAAGAATATTCTTCAATATTGAAGAATATTCTTCAATATTGAAGAATATTCTTCAATATTTAAGAATATTCTTCAATATTGAAGAATAATATTCTTCAATATTAATATTATTGAAGAATAATATTGAAGAATATTCTTCAATATTTAAGAATATTCTTCAATATTGAAGAATAATCTTCAATATTGGAGAATATTCTTCAATATTGAAGAATATTCTCCAATATTGAAGAATATTCTTCAATATTAAAGAATATTCTCCAATATTGAAGAATAATATTGAAGAATATTCTTCAATATTGAAGAATATTCTTTAATATTGAAGAATATTCTTTAATATTGGAGAATATTCTTCAATATTGAAGAATATTCTCCAATATTGAAGAATAATATTGAAGAATATTCTTCAATATTGGAGAATATTCTTTAATATTGAAGAATATTCTTTAATATTGGAGAATATTCTTCAATATTGAAGAATATTCTCCAATATTGAAGATTATTCTTCAATATTGAAGAATATTCTTCAATATTGAAGAATATTCTTCAATATTGAAGAATATTCTTCAATATTTAAGAATATTCTTCAATATTGAAGAATAATATTCTTCAATATTAATATTATTGAAGAATAATATTGAAGAATATTCTTCAATATTTAAGAATATTCTTCAATATTAATATTATTGAAGAATAATATTGAAGAATATTCTTCAATATTGAAGAATATTCTTTAATATTGAAGAATATTCTTCAATATTATTCTTCAATAATATTAATATTGAAGAATATTATTCTTCAATATTAAAGAATATTCTTCAATATTGAAGAATATTCTCCAATATTAAAGAATATTCTTCAATATTAAAGAATATTCTCCAATATTGAAGAATATTCTTCAATATTATTCTTCAATATTGGAGAATATTCTTTAATATTGAAGAATATTCTTTAATATTGGAGAATATTCTTCAATATTGAAGAATATTCTCCAATATTAAAGAATATTCTTCAATATTAAAGAATATTCTTCAATATTGAAGAATATTCTCCAATATTGAAGAATATTCTTCAATATTAAAGAATATTCTCCAATATTGAAGAATAATATTGAAGAATATTCTTCAATATTGAAGAATATTCTCCAATATTAAAGAATATTCTTCAATATTAAAGAATATTCTTCAATATTGAAGAATATTCTTCAATATTATTCTTCAATAATATTAATATTGAAGAATATTCTTAAATATTGAAGAATATTCTTCAATATTATTCTTCAATAATATTAATATTGAAGAATATTCTTCAATATTGAAGAATATTCTTCAATATTGGAGAATATTCTTCAATATTGAAGAATATTCTCCAATATTAAAGAATATTCTTCAATATTAAAGAATATTCTTCAATATTGAAGAATATTCTTCAATATTATTCTTCAATAATATTAATATTGAAGAATATTCTTAAATATTGAAGAATATTCTTCAATATTATTCTTCAATAATATTAATATTGAAGAATATTCTTCAATATTGAAGAATATTCTTCAATATTGAAGAATAATATTGAAGAATATTCTTCAATATTGGAGACTATTCTTCAATATTGATGAATATTCTTCATTATTGGAGAATATTCTTCAATATTGAATAATAAAGAATATTATTCAATATTGAAGAATATTCTTCAATATTGAAGAATATTCTTCAATATTATTATTATTGAAGAATAATATTGAAGAATATTCTCCAATATTGAAGATTATTCTTCAATATTGAAGAATATTCTTCAATATTGAAGAATATTCTTCAATATTGAAGAATATTCTTCAATATTTAAGAATATTCTTCAATATTGAAGAATAATATTCTTCAATATTAATATTATTGAAGAATAATATTGAAGAATATTCTTCAATATTGAAGAATATTCTTTAATATTGAAGAATATTCTTTAATATTGGAGAATATTCTTCAATATTGAAGAATATTCTCCAATATTAAAGAATATTCTTCAATATTAAAGAATATTCTCCAATATTGAAGAATAATATTGAAGAATATTCTTCAATATTTAAGAATATTCTTCAATATTAATATTATTGAAGAATAATATTGAAGAATATTCTTCAATATTGAAGAATATTCTTTAATATTGAAGAATATTCTTTAATATTGGAGAATATTCTTCAATATTGAAGAATATTCTCCAATATTGAAGAATATTCTCCAATATTAAAGAATATTCTTCAATATTAAAGAATATTCTCCAATATTAAAGAATATTCTCCAATATTGAAGAATAATATTGAAGAATATTCTTCAATATTGGAGAATATTCTTTAATATTGAAGAATATTCTTTAATATTGGAGAATATTCTTCAATATTGAAGAATATTCTCCAATATTGAAGAATATTCTCCAATATTAAAGAATATTCTTCAATATTAAAGAATATTCTCCAATATTAAAGAATATTCTCCAATATTGAAGAATAATATTGAAGAATATTCTCCAATATTGAAGATTATTCTTCAATATTGAAGAATATTCTTCAATATTGAAGAATATTCTTCAATATTGAAGAATAATATTCTTCAATATTAATATTATTGAAGAATAATATTGAAGAATATTCTTCAATATTGAAGAATATTCTTCAATATTGAAGAATATTCTTCAATATTGAAGAATAATATTCTTCAATATTAATATTATTGAAGAATAATATTGAAGAATATTCTTCAATATTTAAGAATATTCTTCAATATTAATATTATTGAAGAATAATATTGAAGAATATTCTTCAATATTGAAGAATATTCTTTAATATTGAAGAATATTCTTTAATATTGGAGAATATTCTTCAATATTGAAGAATATTCTCCAATATTGAAGAATATTCTTCAATATTAAAGAATATTCTCCAATATTGAAGAATAATATTGAAGAATATTCTTCAATATTGAAGAATATTCTTTAATATTGAAGAATATTCTTTAATATTGGAGAATATTCTTCAATATTGAAGAATATTCTCCAATATTGAAGAATAATATTGAAGAATATTCTTCAATATTGGAGAATATTCTTTAATATTGAAGAATATTCTTTAATATTGGAGAATATTCTTCAATATTGAAGAATATTCTCCAATATTGAAGATTATTCTTCAATATTGAAGAATATTCTTCAATATTGAAGAATATTCTTCAATATTTAAGAATATTCTTCAATATTTAAGAATATTCTCCAATATTAAAGAATATTCTTCAATATTAAAGAATATTCTCCAATATTGAAGAATATTCTTCAATATTATTCTTCAATATTGGAGAATATTCTTTAATATTGAAGAATATTCTTTAATATTGGAGAATATTCTTCAATATTGAAGAATATTCTCCAATATTAAAGAATATTCTTCAATATTAAAGAATATTCTTCAATATTGAAGAATATTCTCCAATATTGAAGAATATTCTTCAATATTAAAGAATATTCTCCAATATTGAAGAATAATATTGAAGAATATTCTTCAATATTGAAGAATATTCTTTAATATTGAAGAATATTCTTTAATATTGGAGAATATTCTTCAATATTGAAGAATATTCTCCAATATTAAAGAATATTCTTCAATATTAAAGAATATTCTCCAATATTGAAGAATAATATTGAAGAATATTCTTCAATATTGGAGAATATTCTTTAATATTGAAGAATATTCTTTAATATTGGAGAATATTCTTCAATATTGAAGAATATTCTCCAATATTGAAGAATATTCTCCAATATTAAAGAATATTCTTCAATATTAAAGAATATTCTCCAATATTGAAGAATATTCTTCAATATTATTCTTCAATATTGAAGAATATTCTTCAATATTGAAGAATATTCTTCAATATTATTATTATTGAAGAATAATATTGAAGAATATTCTCCAATATTGAAGATTATTCTTCAATATTGAAGAATATTCTTCAATATTTAAGAATATTCTTCAATATTGAAGAATAATATTCTTCAATATTAATATTATTGAAGAATAATATTGAAGAATATTCTTCAATATTTAAGAATATTCTTCAATATTAATATTATTGAAGAATAATATTGAAGAATATTCTTCAATATTGAAGAATATTCTTTAATATTGAAGAATATTCTTTAATATTGGAGAATATTCTTCAATATTGAAGAATATTCTCCAATATTGAAGAATATTCTCCAATATTAAAGAATATTCTTCAATATTAAAGAATATTCTCCAATATTAAAGAATATTCTCCAATATTGAAGAATAATATTGAAGAATATTCTTCAATATTGGAGAATATTCTTTAATATTGAAGAATATTCTTTAATATTGGAGAATATTCTTCAATATTGGAGAATATTCTTCAATATTGAAGAATATTCTCCAATATTGAAGAATATTCTCCAATATTAAAGAATATTCTCCAATATTAAAGAATATTCTCCAATATTGAAGAATAATATTGAAGAATATTCTTCAATATTGAAGAATAATATTGAAGAATATTCTTCAATATTATTATTCAATATTGAAGAATATTCTTCAATATTGAAGAATAATATTGAAGAATATTCTTCAATATTGAACAATAATATTGAAGAATATTCTTCAATATTATTATTCAATATTGAAGAATATTCTTCAATATTGAAGAATATTTGTCAATATTGAAGAATAATATTGAAGAATATTCTTCAATATTATTATTCTTCAATATTGAAGAATATTCTTCAATATTATTATTAATCTTCAATATTGAAGAATATTATTATTATTGAAGAATAATATTGGAGAATATTCTTCAATATTGAAGAATATTCTCCAATAATGAAGAATAATATTGAAGAATGTTCTTCAATATTGGAGAATATTCTTCAATATTGAAGAATATTCTCCAATATTGAAGAATATTCTCCAATATTAAAGAATATTCTTCAATATTAAAGAATATTCTTCAATATTAAAGAATATTCTCCAATATTAAAGAATATTCTCCAATATTAAAGAATATTCTCCAATATTGAAGAATAATATTGAAGAATATTCTTCAATATTGAAGAATATTCTTTAATATTGAAGAATATTCTTCAATATTGAAGAATATTCTTCAATATTGAAGAATATTCTTCAATATTATTCTTCAATATTGGAGAATATTCTTTAATATTGGAGAATATTCTTTAATATTGGAGAATATTCTTTAATATTGAAGAATATTCTTTAATATTGAAGATTATTCTTCAATATTAAAGAATATTCTTCAATATTAAAGAATATTCTCCAATATTAAAGAATATTCTCCAATATTAAAGAATATTCTCCAATATTGAAGAATAATATTGAAGAATATTCTTCAATATTGAAGAATATTCTTTAATATTGAAGAATATTCTTCAATATTGAAGAATATTCTTCAATATTGAAGAATATTCTTCAATATTGAAGAATAATATTGAAGAATATTCTTCAATATTGGAGAATATTCTTCAATATTGAAGAATATTCTCCAATATTGAAGATTATTCTTCAATATTGAAGAATATTCTTCAATATTGAAGAATATTCTTCAATATTGAAGAATATTCTTCAATATTGAAGAATATTCTTCAATATTGAAGAATATTCTTCAATATTAATATTATTGAAGAATAATATTGAAGAATATTCTTCAATATTGAAGAATATTCTTCAATATTAATATTATTGAAGAATAATATTGAAGAATATTGAAGAATATTCTTCAATATTGAAGAATATTCTTCAATATTGAAGAATATTCTTCAATATTGAAGAATATTCTTCAATATTAAAGAATATTCTTCAATATTAAAGAATATTCTTCAATATTGAAGAATATTCTCCAATATTAAAGAATATTATTCAATATTGAAGAATATTCTCCAATAATGAATAATAATATTGCAGAATATTCTTCAATATTGAAGAATATTCTCCAATATTGAATAATAATATTGCAGAATAATCTCCAATATTAAAGAAAATTCTCCAATATTGAAGAATATTCTTCAATATTGAAGAATAATATTGAAGAATATTCTTTAATATTGAAGAATATTCTTTAATATTGGAGAATATTCTTCAATATTGAAGAATATTCTCCAATAATGAAGAATAATATTGAAGAATGTTCTTCAATATTGAAGAATATTCTCCAATATTGAAGAATATTCTTCAATATTGAAGAATATTCTCCAATATTGAAGAATATTCTTCAATATTGAAGAATATTCTCCAATATTGAAGAATATTCTTCAATATTGAAGATTATTCTTCAATATTGGAGAATATTCTTTAATATTGGAGAATATTCTTTAATATTGGAGAATATTCTTTAATATTGAAGAATATTCTTCAATATTGAAGAATATTCTTCAATATTATTCTTCAATATTGAAGAATATATATTCTCCAATATTGAATAATAATATTGGAGAATATTCTTCAATATTGAAGAATATTCTCCAATATTGAACAATATTCTCCAATATTAAAGAAAATTCTCCAATATTGAAGAATATTCTTCAATATTGAAGAATATTCTTCAATATTGAAGAATATTCTTCAATATTGAAGAATATTCTTCAATATTGAAGAATAATATTGAAGAATATTCTTCAATATTGAAGAATAATATTGAAGAATATTCTTCAATATTATTATTCAATATTGAAGAATATTTGTCAATATTGAAGAATAATATTGAAGAATATTCTTCAATATTATTATTCTTCAATATTGAAGAATATTATTATTATTGAAGAATAATATTGGAGAATATTCTTCAATATTGAAGAATATTCTCCAATAATGAAGAATAATATTGAAGAATGTTCTTCAATATTGGAGAATAATATTGAAGAATATTCTTCAATATTATTATTCAATATTGAAGAATATTCTTCAATATTAAAGAATATTCTTCAATATTGAAGAATATTCTTCAATATTATTCTTCAATATTGGAGAATATTCTTTAATATTGGAGAATATTCTTTAATATTGGAGAATATTCTTTAATATTGAAGAATATTCTTTAATATTGAAGAATATTCTTTAATATTGGAGAATATTCTTCAATATTGGAGAATATTCTTCAATATTGAAGAATATTCTCCTTCAATATTGAAGAATATTCTCCAATATTGAAGAATATTCTCCAATATTAAAGAATATTCTTCAATATTAAAGAATATTCTTCAATATTAAAGAATATTCTCCAATATTAAAGAATATTCTCCAATATTAAAGAATATTCTCCAATATTGAAGAATAATATTGAAGAATATTCTTCAATATTGAAGAATATTCTTTAATATTGAAGAATATTCTTCAATATTGAAGAATATTCTTCAATATTGAAGAATATTCTTCAATATTATTCTTCAATATTGGAGAATATTCTTTAATATTGGAGAATATTCTTTAATATTGGAGAATATTCTTTAATATTGAAGAATATTCTTTAATATTGAAGAATATTCTTTAATATTGGAGAATATTCTTCAATATTGGAGAATATTCTTCAATATTGAAGAATATTCTCCTTCAATATTGAAGAATATTCTCCAATATTGAAGAATATTCTCCAATATTAAAGAATATTCTTCAATATTAAAGAATATTCTTCAATATTAAAGAATATTCTCCAATATTAAAGAATATTCTCCAATATTAAAGAATATTCTCCAATATTGAAGAATAATATTGAAGAATATTCTTCAATATTGAAGAATATTCTTTAATATTGAAGAATATTCTTCAATATTGAAGAATATTCTTCAATATTGAAGAATATTCTTCAATATTATTCTTCAATATTGGAGAATATTCTTTAATATTGGAGAATATTCTTTAATATTGGAGAATATTCTTTAATATTGAAGAATATTCTTTAATATTGAAGATTATTCTTCAATATTAAAGAATATTCTTCAATATTAAAGAATATTCTCCAATATTAAAGATTATTCTCCAATATTAAAGAATATTCTCCAATATTAAAGAATATTCTTCAATATTGAAGAATATTCTTTAATATTGAAGAATATTCTTCAATATTGAAGAATATTCTTCAATATTGAAGAATAATATTGAAGAATATTCTTCAATATTGGAGAATATTCTTTAATATTGAAGAATATTCTTTAATATTGGAGAATATTCTTCAATATTGGAGAATATTCTTCAATATTGAAGAATATTCTCCAATATTGAAGAATAATATTGAAGAATATTCTTCAATATTGAAGAATATTCTTCAATATTGACGATTATTCTTCATAACTCAGTATACCTAAATATTCTTCATTATTATTCCTCCAAACTATATTTCTTATTACTATGAAAATGAAATTAAGAGTATTATTCAATGTTTAATATTAAAATAGTGTTGAAAATGATTTTTTGTCTATCATATTTAATGTTTATTATTAGAGTTTACAAATGGAGGTATCTTTTTCGGAAAACAACCTCAGAAACGTCTTCAATGATAGTTTTGTGGAAAATGAAAACCATTCAATTTCCATCAAACCACGTTTATATATAATACACTATACATACGTACATATCACCGGTAACTAAGACAACACAACAGGTTGTTAACAAAAATATACACAAAACCTTCAATTCAATTGTATTTATTATTCTCTCAATAAACGTATCTCAAAGGAATACAGTAGTTTAGGGTATTTCTACTCCCCCTCTACTTGCACAACCTCAAGGGGGGTGGGGGTGGCGCCGCACACATTCAGTGACTACAAATACACAATACAACAATCCTGTTTAATATAGTAGGCACAGCATATAATTGTTAAACTCTTGCCCCACATTTCTTCTAGCTCCGAGGTACAGTGTATCATAATGATATCACACATCAAAACAATTTGAACTGGTACACTACTTATTGATAACTATACAAACTTACATACTGTTGGGTCAAGTTATTTATTAACCTTCAAGTATGTTATTTCAGACAATTTCACTAAATAATAGTCAACTACTCACTAGTACCTTAGGAAATTTCTACCCCTTCAAGCCGCACAATTTCACTCAGTACAAATACAACAATCCAATTTAACAATTCACGTTAATATACTCTTACATACTACTATATTAGTGTACATCAACCACACTCAATTTAAACACATTAACGCTTAAACATAATATTCTCCTCGAACCTACCCCTTAAGGGTACTGCTGAAATTAGTTTCTAAGACGAGGGGGACATTTCCGGAAGCTAACTCGGCAATTGTCATTAATGGATAAAGCAAGGCTGATACCCTGTGGGGAGAACTCTGACACGGAACACTGCCACAGGGCAAAGGAGTGACTAGAGGGGAAAGGAAGAGAAAACCATCTTCCAGGAAACTAGTCGCTAGCGAACTAAGGTAACTACCAACCAGACCACAACTTTACCGGGAAAAACACACAAAAAAAACAAAATTCAATAAAGGTTGGTGGGGGGGGGGGGGGAGGAACAGTTACCGTATCTGAGTCAAGGCCACAAGTTATTCCAGGGGGAAGGATCTAGCAAGCAATAATTCATTTCCAACTATTCCAATAAATTAATAATATAAAACAACCAAACAATGATTTTTATGACCACTATGTATATATTATCAAATCAATATACAAATCAAACAATATTTCAAATATAATAAACACGTCTTAACGCCCAACATGCTTGCGTCCGGATTGACAAATTATAAGGATGGTAACTGAGTCCGTTACAGTGATCTCCAGTGTATGTTGCCCTCCGAAACATGTTACAGCTCAATAGTAACCCTAACAAACTGCCTTAAGAGCCGTGAATCAGTTTAGTGTCAATGAGCATCTGCGACCACCAGTAACACAGCTTTAAGATCTCGGGATCTAAAGTGAAATGGACACCAGGAACGCTACGGATCCGTATTTGTAACACGTATCCATAAAGCCGACGCCTGCAAGGCCGCATATTTATATGACCATTATCAATATAATACCTGAATAACATCGCCGGCTTAACTATCACACTAACAACGTTGGCTGCAGAGCACGCTTACAACAAACTACGTTTCATTTCCTTCACGCACCCTATGTATCCAAAACATTGACATCCTACCATAGCATACCTTTCCTATCAATATACATCTTCTACACTACATCTTCCATATTTTTACTATATTTCCTTCTTTTTATGCTATTTCGGTATATATAGTTTTACTTTCACCTATGTATTTATGCTTTTATATATATCTATACCTATCATATATAAACACATTGTCAAAGTTACTATATTTACACTACTATTAACATATAACCTACGTCCATATATTTCTCCTAAAATCATTCCTCCATATTAATCTCTTTCACTACCTGTCATAATTACATTTCAAAACTATAATACACATTTACATCAGTTCAATCTCATCATTGGCAATTTACACACACACCTTTAAAACATTAACTTTTCAACATCAATTTCCTATAATCAACTATCATTTCTGCCTTTCATTACAAATTATTTTAACATTCTATAAAATTCCTAATTTCACATTGATTTTACTTTATATACATTACCATACATTCCTCTTACATGATCATTTTCTATTCTACATATCCTCAATCTACATTTTCACACTATCAACTCAACCCCTGCTGCTTAAATACCACACAAACGGCTCAAACACTTCATCCTGGACGTAATGTCAACAAAACTCACATGACATCAAACATACAAACTCAACATAATAAAATACAAACAACACAACTCTACACTAATCAAACAACCTCCATAACAATAACCAACGTAAAAACAACAATTAACACCCACAACATCCATCTCGACTTTCACACTCACACATAATGCCTAAAAACAACCCCCCACATAGGCAATCTCCATACACAGCAAAAACTGCTACTTTTTCTTCTCAGTACCTAAAACATTCCTCTCTTTACAACTTTCATAATTACGTCATTTAAACACTGTTCTTAATCACTTATTATTATTTTACTTTACATTCAATTATAACCATCAAACAATTCATTCATTTTATAATGTATACATTTACGTCATTTAATACACTAATTATTAACTCCCACAACATATTTACTATACACCTTCCATAACATTCTCTTCACACATTTTCAACAACTTCACCCAACATTTCTTTCAAAACAAACATTGTGCACACTCTTTCAACATATAATACTTAACTTCATTAAACAGTCTACTAAATATTATACCAAAATATCACTACATTATCATCTCTCCTTAACACTTTCCCCTTACACGTAACAAATGATATTTAAACAACAGTTTCGATTCCAATCCATCTTCATTACTCGATTATTTTTGGTCACCATCAAACATTCTCTATTGTCCCTTCTTCGTATCTTTGCAATTATATACGCCTTTCTCTTCATATGCGTCGCATCATCCTTGTCTTCAACAATATTATTTCTTGCACATCACACTCTCCTTCAGTTCGACGTCACACTCCGCTGGCCTGCGGTCCCTCTACCAATCAACCACCATTATTACCATCTTCTCGCAAATCTAGAACATAATATGGGTATAGATTATTATTACACTTACCACTAACTTTCTATCTTACCATACTAACACACCCCCCCCCCAAACATTTAAATTAACTATTCCCATTTATTAATATACCATTCTTCAACCTATATACTATAATACATCACTTATCATTCATATCTATTCACTATACAATTCTTTATAACATTTAGAAATCATAACACTTTCTAGTATTTTACTTTTAAAGAGAACATTCTCATTCAACATATATTTTATTATTTACCTATCGTTTCTATCACTTATATTCCCTACAATGCATATTTCATTTACTTATCACCACTACCTACAACTATGTATTCATTAATCATCTACTTCAACTACTTACTAATCATTCACCACACATCTACTGTCCTCTATGATCACACTAACGACCCGCCTTCTACGGCACTTCACCCACCCCTCAATTTCTGTCTATTTCATTTTTATATACTATTAACAATTACATTCCCACACAACATTCATTCTATATCAACGACTCTGCACTACAACAAACTCAATACATCATTCTTTGGTACCTTCTATGCAAGAAACTGCAACTTCTACATTCAACACTTGCACCTCTCTCCCTTAACTACCTACAAACGATGTTATCCACGTCTAAGCTACTCAAGCCTTTCACCTGCCGATTTTCATTATACCATTATTAACATTCATATACTACACATTTCCATTATCAACATTAGAACTACTAATACACAAACACTCTTCGAAAACTAGACGGTCCCCAACACCACTATCAACAATTTTCAACACGCCCAAACTCTCACCCTATCGACAATTATTCACTACTCTGAACTTTCCAAAAACACACATTTTTGCCCTAAATGAAACCATACAACCCTAACGATTTTACGAAACTATCATTTCTGTACATTTTACACACCTTAATGACTCGCATTTTAACGCTACTTGCTTTTCATTAAAACCACTCGACATGACCAATAACACCACTGTAGTAGTGCTCCAACTGCCAATTTTATTTCACCACAATATCAACATAACACCATCCAACAACAAATCCCTTATTCCACAACCCACACAATTATTCCATGCCCCAAATCTACTCCATCATTGAACAATGTTTCACTTAACCTATTTCCAACTCAATCACGTCAAACACTGCCTATCGTCATAAAGTCAATTTCATTAACTACAACTCTACAGTGACTGCCGCTTCAATATACACGACTCCCTTAAGCCAGGTACACTTGCCTTTCTGGCTACGTTAGTAATCATAAACTACTTAATTTAACACCTATGTAACGTACGCTTCAACACTAACTCCTTCAACTATGAGCTTTTCGCGCTCTTTACATGCGCTCTTAACATTACGACTCATCCCCTATTTTCAGTTTCACAGTAACTTTATTAATCCCTACTTTGTCTTATTGCAACAATTTCTCACTCAAACATGACTCACTAAATGACATGTTCTATTATTAAACCATTTCCTAACTGTGTCAACGATCACGTTATATCAACAAAAATACAACACTAAAACACCATCTATTTCAACTTCACTAATACATTTCTCACAATATAAACTCATTTCCGGTCACATTTAACTTACCCTAACTACTCTCCGCCGCCTCAACGTGAAAATCAAACCCAAAACAACATATTTCACTCACATTTACTATGTAGTAAACGGCAAATACCTTAAACCTATCAACACAACAAGTCACCCAAACACCTCACACACTACCAAGTCTTGACGATCACTGAACTGCCACCGTCTCCCTCTGGTCATCCACACAGCCCAGGGGTCATGACAATAGGCACGATATTACCTCCAACAAGGCAAAACTTTATGCTACAAATACCATTCATTCAATCATCCCTATACCATAACTTTAATGACAACGTCTACTTTGTTTCAGTAAACTATTTTATTGTAACTGCTCATTTCAATTCACATTTTTAAAATCTTACATCAAACCTGCATATGCAACGGCTTTTGGACCTCTTACACCATCAGAGGGGGGGAACCCACACCTAATATTTACTATGGTTCTCAACATTTCACTTTACATGATACAACTTAACCAACCTACCATTCAAATATTACCAGCCGTAACTACGTTTTTAATAACTACTTGCCTTAACATTTTGTTCTATCATGTCAAACTCAAGTAGCACATCTACCTCAACCCGCACATCTCCCACCAGCGTCTGCTCGGCTCCCACCGGTCGGACTCAAATCAGTCAAACACTGGTCCCATCACAACGTTTTTCTCCTCCACATTCTACTCATTTCACGAAACCCGTCACCTTAAAACAATTGCCACATTCAATAATAACCATGCAATTTCTAAAAGACATTTCACTACATACTTCATATTTATATTTTAGTACTCATTATGGGTCACGACTAAAATATCGACGTTTATATATACCTTACCTTGAGGTCCTTCCGGCCCTTAGCGTTCCCCCGGCCCGCTCGTCCACCAAGCCTTCTGGTTGCCGGACTCGTCAACCACGCTCTTGGACGCGGCTCCTCGCAGCCTGACCTATCAGTCACAGCCTGCTTCATCAGGTATCCTTGCCACGTGCTTATCCAATTCTCTCTTCAACACAGTCAAGGCTCGTCCACTTATGCATCCAACAGGCTATATACGCCACCTGTAATATATTTTTTACCTTTAAAGTACCAAAGTGCCCATTCCATGATTGCCGGGAGGGGGGGGGGGGGGGGGGGGGAAATTGCTGTTGGCTATCCAACCGCACTATCAACACATTTTAAAGACACGGCCCGCGCGATTTCTAACCCCAAACACTATCGACACTTATTCACTAGACTTAAGCACTTTCAAGAACCAACTGCATCCTCAAGCAAAAATAATTTGTCTACATCAAAAAATGCTAAATGACACTTTAAGGCTATAGTGTTTTCAATTAAAACACTCGCGATGATACCCGATATGGGCTGTAGTAGTGGTAAAACTGCCAATGGGGTATTTAACCACCCGCCAACTCCGCTATTCAAAAACAACAAGACACTTATCTATTCCATGCCGCAAATCTACTCCCTTTGTCTTAAAAAGAAATGTAACATCTAATTGCGACTAAATACCCTACACCACGGCCTATCCTCATCACGTACATTTTCTTACATTGTACTTATACAGTGGGTCACGATTAAATATACACTACTGCCTTACTGTTGGCACTAGGGCAAGTATAGCGTAAGTCGTAAAGTAGTTAATAAACTATTATGTCAGGTACGATTCAACACTTAAAGGACGTTATGAGCCTTTAAAATTCTTTATATGCCATCTTATATTGCCTACTCATCCTGTCTATTCAATTGACCGTTTACGAGTCTTATTACTCAATACTTTGTTATTGTACCCACTTCTCCCTGCAACATGGAACACTCGCTAAATATTTACAGCTTAACCATTTTAACCTCATCGTTGATACAACTTTTCCTTTTTAAACAAACGGACGCTTTCAATTTATAATTCATTATCATTTCACAAACTCAACATTAACCCCTGCCAGACTACCTTCCTCTCAACTTCAACAGTATTCAATTTCACTATCATAACTACTCTCGGCCCCCTAATACGATATTCAAACCAGACATTAACACTCCTTTACTCTAGTAACGTTACCGAACTTACAACCTATCCCCACCCACCTATCTACGACAATTACACCAAACACGATTCACACACTTACTGCAAACTCTTCACTAACACTTAAGTTGACGCGTCTCGCTGTGCTCTTCCACAGCCAAGGGGTCCCACAAATCTATCCGGTATTACCTGCAACAAGCCAACAGTTATTGCATCCTACCAATAGAAATCATGCAATCATCCGTATACCATACCTTTCAAACTTCTTACCATAAACTATTTTCTCGGATGTACCTCATTTCAAATGCAACTCTTCAACCCATCTAACCTCAATAGTCAACTGGTGTGACAGCTCTTATCTGTGGGTTGCCGCCCCCCGCGCCAGATACTATTAACCACTTCAATCTCATTACATACAAAACTATGTGCTCCTCCAATAACTAAGTACGGTTTCGTAATAAAATATTACAATGCCTAACAAAATAACTAATAAACAACTACTTGCCTTACCACATATGATCCAGCTATCAGTAGCACATCTTCCTAACCAAACCATCTGCCACCAGCTTCTGCTCGGCTGCCAGAGGTCTCACGTAAATCATCGCTCCACCACTGCTCCCATCACAACGTTAGTCTCCAAGATTCATACATCACCACTAGGCAAATTTCATGCGAGGCATCATATTACCACCATTACCTCATTCACTAACAATACACCTGAAAATAATTTTCATTCAGTATGTAATTAACATTTAATATTTCAGGACTAAAATATCTGCGTATACTCCCTCAAGAGGGTATATACGGCAGATTTTAATGTTTTTGGACCCTATGTATTCGCGTTTTGACGGTGTACAAATTCGGTGTAAGCTAGGGGTGTGTCAGCCCTAGCGACCCCAAAAGGGTAACGGGGTACCAGCTCAGAGTAACAACACGCCCTAACACTAACTTGTACACCAGTACTTTGCGAATACCAGGGTCAAAATAACGTTCCGTTGCTCCTCGCCGCGCAGGTCGACTCAACAGCCAATCACGTTCCGATTTTTCACTTGACGTCACATTCTCGCACGCTGTACTCTCATTGGTCGGCTCCTCCTAATTGCATACTCCAGTAATTCATCCACATTATTTACTGACACTTAAATATGTATACCCATTGTATGAGAAACATACATATACCTAATGTATGTGAAACAATCTTTTACATTACATTCACAATTGATGACTTTCCATTAATTATTACTAAATAAGTACTATTATAATTATTAAATATTAACAATACTTATTCAAGCTGTAAGTACAGAACAACACAGTACATTATAGCACATTAAACTTAACTAGCCTAATATACATTGCACTACTATACATTGTACTAGTCTCCAGTACACTACTATACATTACAGTACACTAACATACGATGCGCAACAGCAAAGGGCTCAGTACTCTACAGTACAATACACAACAGTACAGTACCGTATACTACACTACACTACAGTCAAGTGCAGTACAGTACACTACAAGCTACAGTACCATAAACTACACTACACTAGAGTAAAGGGTACAGCACCTTACCGACCAATAACGTACAGTACACTCAAGAGTACAGTACATTCTTTTCTGGTACAGGGTACACTACACTTAAATATAATACACTACAGTACTGTACACTACGATATACTACTGTACACGATACATTACAGTGCACTCAAGTGCAATACAGTTCACTACAATACACTACACTATAATACTGTACAGAACACCTCACTACAGGGTACACTACAGTACAATACAATATACTCAACTAACGTAAACTACACTACATTACAGTATAACTTTTTTACCTACACTACAGTGCACGGCACACTACAGGCTACAGTCAAATACAGTACACTATACTACACTACTCTCCTGAACAATCCAGTACACTACACTACATTATTGCATAGTATATATGTATTCTTCAATATTGAAGAATGTTCTCCAATATTAAAGAATATTCTTCAATATTATTCTTCAATATTGGAGAATATTCTTCAATATTGGAGAATATTCTTCAATATTGAAGAATATTCTTTAATATTGGAGAATATTCTTCAATATTGAAGAATATTGTTCAATATTGGAGAATATTCTTAATAGTTTAGAATATTCTTCAATATTGAAGAATATTCTTCAATATTGAAGAATAATATTGAAGAATATTCTTCAATATTGAAGAATAATATTGAAGAATATTCTTCAATATTATTATTCAATATTGAAGAATATTCTTCAATATTGAAGAATATTCTTCAATATTGAAGATTATTCTTTAATAATGGAGAATATTCTTCAATATTGAAGAACTTTCTTCAATATTATTATTCAATATTGGAGAATATTCTTCAATATTGAAGAATATTCTCCAATATTATTATTCAATATTGGAGAATATTCTCCAATATTGAAGAATATTCTTCAATATTATTCTTCAATAATATTAATATTGAAGAATATTCTTCAATATTGAAGAATATTCTTCAATATTAATATTATTGAAGAATATTATTGAAGAATATTCTTCAATATTGAAGAATATTCTTCAATATTAATATTATTGAAGAATAATATTGAAGAATATTCTTCAATATTGAAGAATAATATTGAAGAATATTCTTCAATATTGAAGAATATTCTTCAATATTGAAGAATATTCTTCAATATTAAAGAATATTCTTCAATATTATTCTTCAATATTGAAGAATATTCTTCAATATTGAAGAATATTCTTCAATATTGAAGAATATTCTTCAATATTGAAGAATAATATTGAAGAATATTCTTCAATATTGAAGAATAATATTGAAGAATATTCTTCAATATTGGAGAATATTCTTCAATATTGAAGAATATTCTTCAATATTGAAGAATATTCTTCAATATTGAAAAATATTCTTCAATATTTTAGAATATTCTTCAATATTGAAGAATAATATTGAAGAATATTCTTCAATATTGAAGAATAATATTTAAGAATATTCTTCAATATTCAAGAATATTCTTCAATATTGAAGAATATTCTCCAATATTTTAGAATATTCTTCAATATTGAAGAATAATATTGAAGAATATTCTTCAATATTGAAGAATAATATTTAAGAATATTCTTCAATATTGAAGAATATTCTTCAATATTGAAGATTATTCTTCAATATTAAAGAATATTCTTCAATATTGAAGAATATTCTTCAATATTGAAGAATAATATTGAAGAATATTCATATATATATAATATTGAAGAATATTCTCCAATATTGAATAATAATATTGGAGAATATTCTTCAATATTGAAGAATATTCTCCAATATTAAAGAATATTATTCAATATTGAAGAATATTCTCCAATAATGAATAATAATATTGGAGAATATTCTTCAATATTGAAGAATATTCTCCAATATTGAATAATAATATTGCAGAATATTCTCCAATATTAAAGAAAATTCTCCAATATTGAAGAATATTCTTCAATATTGAAGAATATTCTCCAATATTAAAGAATATTATTCAATATTGAAGAATATTCTTCAATATTGAAGAATATTCTTCAATATTATTATTATTGAAGAATAATATTGAAGAATATTCTTCAATATTGAAGAATATTCTTCAATATTGAAGAATAATATTGAAGAATATTCTTCAATATTGGAGAATATTCTTCAATATTGAAGAATATTCTCCAATATTGAAGATTATTCTTCAATATTGAAGAATATTCTTCAATATTGAAGAATATTCTTCAATATTGAAGAATATTCTTCAATATTGAAGAATATTCTTCAATATTAATATTATTGAAGAATAATATTGAAGAATATTCTTCAATATTGAAGAATATTCTTCAATATTGAAGAATATTCCTCAATATTTTAGAATATTCTTCAATATTGAAGAATATTCTTCAATATTGAAGAATAATATTGAAGAATATTCTTCAATATTGAAGAATAATATTGAAGAATATTCTTCAATATTGAAGAATATTCTTCAATATTAAAGAATATTCTTCAATATTATTCTTCAATATTGAAGAATATTCTTCAATATTGAAGAATATTCTTATATATATAATATAGAAGATTATTCTTCAATATTGAAGAATATTCTCCAATATTGAATAATAATATTGGAGAATATTCTTCAATATTGAAGAATATTCTCCAATATTAAAGAATATTCTTCAATATTAATATTATTGAAGAATAATATTGAAGAATATTCTTCAATATTGAAGAATATTCTTCAATATTGAAGAATATTCTTCAATATTGAAGAATATTCTTCAATATTTTAGAATATTCTTCAATATTGAAGAATATTCTTCAATATTGAAGAATATTCTTCAATATTGAAGAATAATATTGAAGAATATTCTTCAATATTGAAGAATATTCTTCAATATTAAAGAATATTCTTCAATATTATTCTTCAATATTGAAGAATATTCTTCAATATTGAAGAATATTCTTATATATATAATATTGAAGATTAATCTTCAATATTGAAGAATATTCTCTAATATTGAATAATAATATTGGAGAATATTATTCAATATTGAAGAATATTCTCCAATAATGAATAATAATATTGGAGAATATTCTTCAATATTGAAGAATATTCTCCAATATTGAATAATAGTATTGCAGAATATTCTCCAATATTAAAGAAAATTCTCCAATATTGAAGAATATTCTTCAATATTGAAGAATATTCTCCAATATTAAAGAATATTATTCAATATTGAAGAATATTCTCCAATAATGAATAATAATATTGGAGAATATTCTTCAATATTGAAGAATATTCTCCAATATTGAATATTAATATTGCAGAATATTCTCCAATATTAAAGAATATTCTTCAATATTGAAGAATATTCTTCAATATTGAAGAATATTCTTCAATATTGAAGAATATTCTTCAATATTGAAGAATAATCTTCAATATTGAAGAATATTCTTCAATATTGAAGAATATTCTTCAATATTATTATTATTGAAGAATAATATTGAAGAATATTCTCCAATATTGAAGATTATTCTTCAATATTGAAGAATATTCTTCAATATTGAAGAATATTCTTCAATATTGAAGAATATTCTTCAATATTGAAGAATATTCTTCAATATTTAAGAATATTCTTCAATATTGAAGAATAATATTCTTCAATATTAATATTATTGAAGAATAATATTGAAGAATATTCTTCAATATTGAAGAATATTCTCCAATATTGAAGAATAATCTTCAATATTGAAGATTATTCTTCAATATTGGAGAATATTCTTTAATATTGGAGAATATTCTTTAATATTGGAGAATATTCTTCAATATTGAAGAATAATATTGAAGAATATTCTTCAATATTGAAGATTATTCTTCAATATTGAAGAATATTCTCCAATATTGAAGAATATTCTTCAATATTATTCTTCAATATTGAAGAATATTCTTCAATATTGAAGAATATTCTTCAATATTATTCTTCAATAATAATAATATTGAAGAATATTCTTCAATATTGAAGAATATTCTTCAATATTGAAGAATATTCTCCAATATTGAATAATAATATTGGAGAATATTCTTCAATATTGAAGAATATTCTCCAATATTGAATAATAATATTGCAGAATATTCTCCAATATTAAAGAAAATTCTCCAATATTGAAGAATAATCTTCAATATTGAAGAATATTCTCCAATATTAAAGAATATTATTCAATATTGAAGAATATTCTCCAATAATGAATAATAATATTGGAGAATATTCTTCAATATTGAAGAATATTCTCCAATATTGAATAATAATATTGCAGAATATTCTCCAATATTAAAGAATATTCTTCAATATTGAAGAATATTCTTCAATATTATTCTTCAATATTGAAGAATATTCTTCAATATTGAAGAATATTCTTCAATATTGAAGAATAATATTGAAGAATATTTTTCAATATTATTATTATTGAAGAATAATATTGAAGAATATTCTTCAATATTGAAGAATATTCTTCAATATTGAAGAATAATATTGAAGAATATTCTTCAATATTGGAGAATATTCTTCAATATTGAAGAATATTCTTCAATATTAATATTATTGAAGAATAATATTAAAGAATATTCTTCAATATTGAAGAATATTCTTCAATATTAATATTATTGAAGAATATTCTTCAATATTGAAGAATATTCTTCAATATTGAAGAATATTCTTCAATATTGAAGAATATTCTTCAATATTTAAGAATATTCTTCAATATTGAAGAATAATATTGAAGAATATTCTTCAATATTGAAGATTATTCTTCAATATTAAAGAATATTCTTCAATATTATTCTTCAATATTGAAGAATATTCTTCAATATTGAAGAATATTCTTCAATATTATTCTTCAATATTGAAGAATATTCTTCAATATTAATATTATTGAAGAATAATATTGAAGAATATTCTTCAATATTGAAGAATAATATTGAAGAATATTCTTCAATATTGAAGAATATTCGTCAATATTGAAGAATATTCTTCAATATTAAAGAATATTCTTCAATATTATTCTTCAATATTGAAGAATATTCTTCAATATTGAAGAATATTCTTATATATATAATATTGAAGATTATTCTTCAATATTGAAGAATATTCTCCAATATTAAAGAATATTATTCAATATTGAAGAATATTCTCCAATAATGAATAATAATATTGGAGAATATTCTTCAATATTGAAGAATATTCTCCAATATTGAATAATAATATTGCAGAATATTCTTCAATATTAAAGAAAATTCTGCAATATTGAAGAATATTCTTCAATATTGAAGATTATTCTCCAATATTAAAGAATATTATTCAATATTGATGAATATTCTCCAATAATGAATAATAATATTGGAGAATATTCTTCAATATTGAAGAATATTCTCCAATATTGAATAATAATATTGCAGAATATTCTCGAATATTAAAGAATATTCTTCAATATTGAAGATTATTCTCCAATATTAAAGAATATTATTCAATATTGATGAATATTCTCCAATAATGAATAATAATATTGGAGAATATTCTTCAATATTGAAGAATATTCTCCAATATTGAATAATAATATTGGAGAATATTCTTCAATATTGAAGAATATTCTCCAATATTGAAGAATATTCTCCAATATTAAAGAATATTCTCCAATATTGAAGAATATTCTTCAATATTGAAGAATATTCTCCAATATTGAAGAATATTCTTCAATATTGAAGAATATTCTCCAATATTAAAGAATATTCTCCAATATTGAAGAATAATATTGAAGAATATTCTTCAATATTGAAGAATAATATTGAAGAATATTCTTCAATATTATTATTCAATATTGAAGAATATTCTTCAATATTGAAGAATAATATTGAAGAATATTCTTCAATATTGAAGAATAATATTGAAGAATATTCTTCAATATTATTATTCAATATTGAAGAATATTCTTCAATATTGAAGAATATTTGTCAATATTGAAGAATAATATTGAAGAATATTCTTCAATATTATTATTCTTCAATATTGAAGAATATTCTTCAATATTATTATTAATCTTCAATATTGAAGAATATTATTATTATTGAAGAATAATATTGGAGAATATTCTTCAATATTGAAGAATATTCTCCAATAATGAAGAATAATATTGAAGAATGTTCTTCAATATTGGAGAATATTCTTCAATATTGAAGAATATTCTCCAATATTGAAGAATATTCTCCAATATTAAAGAATATTCTTCAATATTAAAGAATATTCTTCAATATTAAAGAATATTCTCCAATATTAAAGAATATTCTCCAATATTAAAGAATATTCTCCAATATTGAAGAATAATATTGAAGAATATTCTTCAATATTGAAGAATATTCTTCAATATTGAAGAATAATATTGAAGAATATTCTTCAATATTGAAGAATATTCTTCAATATTATTCTTCAATATTGGAGAATATTCTTTAATATTGGAGAATATTCTTTAATATTGGAGAATATTCTTTAATATTGAAGAATATTCTTTAATATTGAAGATTATTCTTCAATATTAAAGAATATTCTTCAATATTAAAGAATATTCTCCAATATTAAAGAATATTCTCCAATATTAAAGAATATTCTCCAATATTGAAGAATAATATTGAAGAATATTCTTCAATATTGAAGAATATTCTTTAATATTGAAGAATATTCTTCAATATTGAAGAATATTCTTCAATATTGAAGAATATTCTTCAATATTGAAGATTAATATTGAAGAATATTCTTCAATATTGGAGAATATTCTTCAATATTGAAGAATATTCTCCAATATTGAAGATTATTCTTCAATATTGAAGAATATTCTTCAATATTGAAGAATATTCTTCAATATTGAAGAATATTCTTCAATATTGAAGAATATTCTTCAATATTGAAGAATATTCTTCAATATTAATATTATTGAAGAATAATATTGAAGAATATTCTTCAATATTGAAGAATATTCTTCAATATTAATATTATTGAAGAATAATATTGAAGAATATTGAAGAATATTCTTCAATATTGAAGAATATTCTTCAATATTGAAGAATATTCTTCAATATTGAAGAATATTCTTCAATATTAAAGAATATTCTTCAATATTAAAGAATATTCTTCAATATTGAAGAATATTCTCCAATATTAAAGAATATTATTCAATATTGAAGAATATTCTCCAATAATGAATAATAATATTGCAGAATATTCTTCAATATTGAAGAATATTCTCCAATATTGAATAATAATATTGCAGAATAATCTCCAATATTAAAGAAAATTCTCCAATATTGAAGAATATTCTTCAATATTGAAGAATAATATTGAAGAATATTCTTTAATATTGAAGAATATTCTTTAATATTGGAGAATATTCTTCAATATTGAAGAATATTCTCCAATAATGAAGAATATTCTTCAATATTATTCTTCAATATTGGAGAATATTCTTTAATATTGGAGAATATTCTTTAATATTGAAGAATGTTCTTCAATATTGGAGAATAATATTGAAGAATATTCTTCAATATTATTATTCAATATTGAAGAATATTCTTCAATATTAAAGAATATTCTTCAATATTGAAGAATATTCTTCAATATTATTCTTCAATATTGGAGAATATTCTTTAATATTGGAGAATATTCTTTAATATTGGAGAATATTCTTTAATATTGAAGAATATTCTTTAATATTGAAGAATATTCTTTAATATTGGAGAATATTCTTCAATATTGGAGAATATTCTTCAATATTGAAGAATATTCTCCTTCAATATTGAAGAATATTCTCCAATATTGAAGAATATTCTCCAATATTAAAGAATATTCTTCAATATTAAAGAATATTCTTCAATATTAAAGAATATTCTCCAATATTAAAGAATATTCTCCAATATTAAAGAATATTCTCCAATATTGAAGAATAATATTGAAGAATATTCTTCAATATTGAAGAATATTCTTTAATATTGAAGAATATTCTTCAATATTGAAGAATAATATTGAAGAATATTCTTCAATATTGAAGAATATTCTTCAATATTGAAGAATAATATTGAAGAATATTCTTCAATATTGAAGAATAATATTGAAGAATATTCTTCAATATTATTATTCAATATTGAAGAATATTTGTCAATATTGAAGAATAATATTGAAGAATATTCTTCAATATTATTATTCTTCAATATTGAAGAATATTATTATTATTGAAGAATAATATTGGAGAATATTCTTCAATATTGAAGAATATTCTCCAATAATGAAGAATAATATTGAAGAATGTTCTTCAATATTGGAGAATAATATTGAAGAATATTCTTCAATATTATTATTCAATATTGAAGAATATTCTTCAATATTAAAGAATATTCTTCAATATTGAAGAATATTCTTCAATATTATTCTTCAATATTGGAGAATATTCTTTAATATTGGAGAATATTCTTTAATATTGGAGAATATTCTTTAATATTGAAGAATATTCTTTAATATTGAAGAATATTCTTTAATATTGGAGAATATTCTTCAATATTGGAGAATATTCTTCAATATTGAAGAATATTCTCCTTCAATATTGAAGAATATTCTCCAATATTGAAGAATATTCTCCAATATTAAAGAATATTCTTCAATATTAAAGAATATTCTTCAATATTAAAGAATATTCTTCAATATTGAAGAATAATATTGAAGAATATTCTTCAATATTGAAGAATATTCTTTAATATTGAAGAATATTCTTCAATATTGAAGAATATTCTTCAATATTGAAGAATATTCTTCAATATTATTCTTCAATATTGGAGAATATTCTTTAATATTGGAGAATATTCTTTAATATTGAAGAATATTCTTTAATATTGAAGATTATTCTTCAATATTAAAGAATATTCTTCAATATTAAAGAATATTCTCCAATATTAAAGAATATTCTCCAATATTAAAGAATATTCTCCAATATTAAAGAATATTCTTCAATATTGAAGAATATTCTTTAATATTGAAGAATATTCTTCAATATTGAAGAATATTCTTCAATATTGAAGAATAATATTGAAGAATATTCTTCAATATTGGAGAATATTCTTCAATATTGAAGAATATTCTCCAATATTGAAGATTATTCTTCAATATTAAAGAATATTCTTCAATATTATTCTTCAATAATATTAATATTGAAGAATATTCTTCAATATTGAAGAATATTCTTCAATATTATTCTTCAATAATATTAATATTGAAGAATATTCTTCAATATTGAAGAATATTCTTCAATATTAATATTATTGAAGAATAATATTGAAGAATATTCTTCAATATTGAAGAATATTCTTCAATATTAATATTATTGAAGAATAATATTGAAGAATATTCTTTAATATTGAAGAATATTCTTTAATATTGGAGAATATTCTTCAATATTGAAGAATATTCTCCAATATTGAAGAATATTCTCCAATATTAAAGAATATTCTTCAATATTAAAGAATATTCTCCAATATTAAAGAATATTCTCCAATATTGAAGAATAATATTGAAGAATATTCTTCAATATTGGAGAATATTCTTTAATATTGAAGAATATTCTTTAATATTGGAGAATATTCTTCAATATTGGAGAATATTCTTTAATATTGAAGAATATTCTCCTTCAATATTGAAGAATATTCTCCAATATTATTATTCATTATTGGAGAATATTCTTCAATATTGAATAATATTCTTTATTATTCAATATTGAAGAATATTCTCCAATAATGAATAATAATATTGGAGAATATTCTTCAATATTGAAGAATATTCTCCAATATTGAAGAATAATATTGAAGAATATTCTTCAATATTGAAGAATATTCTTCAATATTGACGATTATTCTTCATAACTCAGTATACCTAAATATTCTTCATTATTATTCCTCCAAACTATATTTCTTATTACTATGAAAATGAAATTAAGAGTATTATTCAATGTTTAATATTAAAATAGTGTTGAAAATGATTTTTTGTCTATCATATTTAATGTTTATTATTAGAGTTTACAAATGGAGGTATCTTTTTCGGAAAACAACCTCAGAAACGTCTTCAATGATAGTTTTGTGGAAAATGAAAACCATTCAATTTCCATCAAACCACGTTTATATATAATACACTATACATACGTACATATCACCGGTAACTAAGACAACACAACAGGTTGTTAACAAAAATATACACAAAACCTTCAATTCAATTGTATTTATTATTCTCTCAATAAACGTATCTCAAAGGAATACAGTAGTTTAGGGTATTTCTACTCCCCCTCTACTTGCACAACCTCAAGGGGGGTGGGGGTGGCGCCGCACACATTCAGTGACTACAAATACACAATACAACAATCCTGTTTAATATAGTAGGCACAGCATATAATTGTTAAACTCTTGCCCCACATTTCTTCTAGCTCCGAGGTACAGTGTATCATAATGATATCACACATCAAAACAATTTGAACTGGTACACTACTTATTGATAACTATACAAACTTACATACTGTTGGGTCAAGTTATTTATTAACCTTCAAGTATGTTATTTCAGACAATTTCACTAAATAATAGTCAACTACTCACTAGTACCTTAGGAAATTTCTACCCCTTCAAGCCGCACAATTTCACTCAGTACAAATACAACAATCCAATTTAACAATTCACGTTAATATACTCTTACATACTACTATATTAGTGTACATCAACCACACTCAATTTAAACACATTAACGCTTAAACATAATATTCTCCTCGAACCTACCCCTTAAGGGTACTGCTGAAATTAGTTTCTAAGACGAGGGGGACATTTCCGGAAGCTAACTCGGCAATTGTCATTAATGGATAAAGCAAGGCTGATACCCTGTGGGGAGAACTCTGACACGGAACACTGCCACAGGGCAAAGGAGTGACTAGAGGGGAAAGGAAGAGAAAACCATCTTCCAGGAAACTAGTCGCTAGCGAACTAAGGTAACTACCAACCAGACCACAACTTTACCGGGAAAAACACACAAAAAAAACAAAATTCAATAAAGGTTGGTGGGGGGGGGGGGGGAGGAACAGTTACCGTATCTGAGTCAAGGCCACAAGTTATTCCAGGGGGAAGGATCTAGCAAGCAATAATTCATTTCCAACTATTCCAATAAATTAATAATATAAAACAACCAAACAATGATTTTTATGACCACTATGTATATATTATCAAATCAATATACAAATCAAACAATATTTCAAATATAATAAACACGTCTTAACGCCCAACATGCTTGCGTCCGGATTGACAAATTATAAGGATGGTAACTGAGTCCGTTACAGTGATCTCCAGTGTATGTTGCCCTCCGAAACATGTTACAGCTCAATAGTAACCCTAACAAACTGCCTTAAGAGCCGTGAATCAGTTTAGTGTCAATGAGCATCTGCGACCACCAGTAACACAGCTTTAAGATCTCGGGATCTAAAGTGAAATGGACACCAGGAACGCTACGGATCCGTATTTGTAACACGTATCCATAAAGCCGACGCCTGCAAGGCCGCATATTTATATGACCATTATCAATATAATACCTGAATAACATCGCCGGCTTAACTATCACACTAACAACGTTGGCTGCAGAGCACGCTTACAACAAACTACGTTTCATTTCCTTCACGCACCCTATGTATCCAAAACATTGACATCCTACCATAGCATACCTTTCCTATCAATATACATCTTCTACACTACATCTTCCATATTTTTACTATATTTCCTTCTTTTTATGCTATTTCGGTATATATAGTTTTACTTTCACCTATGTATTTATGCTTTTATATATATCTATACCTATCATATATAAACACATTGTCAAAGTTACTATATTTACACTACTATTAACATATAACCTACGTCCATATATTTCTCCTAAAATCATTCCTCCATATTAATCTCTTTCACTACCTGTCATAATTACATTTCAAAACTATAATACACATTTACATCAGTTCAATCTCATCATTGGCAATTTACACACACACCTTTAAAACATTAACTTTTCAACATCAATTTCCTATAATCAACTATCATTTCTGCCTTTCATTACAAATTATTTTAACATTCTATAAAATTCCTAATTTCACATTGATTTTACTTTATATACATTACCATACATTCCTCTTACATGATCATTTTCTATTCTACATATCCTCAATCTACATTTTCACACTATCAACTCAACCCCTGCTGCTTAAATACCACACAAACGGCTCAAACACTTCATCCTGGACGTAATGTCAACAAAACTCACATGACATCAAACATACAAACTCAACATAATAAAATACAAACAACACAACTCTACACTAATCAAACAACCTCCATAACAATAACCAACGTAAAAACAACAATTAACACCCACAACATCCATCTCGACTTTCACACTCACACATAATGCCTAAAAACAACCCCCCACATAGGCAATCTCCATACACAGCAAAAACTGCTACTTTTTCTTCTCAGTACCTAAAACATTCCTCTCTTTACAACTTTCATAATTACGTCATTTAAACACTGTTCTTAATCACTTATTATTATTTTACTTTACATTCAATTATAACCATCAAACAATTCATTCATTTTATAATGTATACATTTACGTCATTTAATACACTAATTATTAACTCCCACAACATATTTACTATACACCTTCCATAACATTCTCTTCACACATTTTCAACAACTTCACCCAACATTTCTTTCAAAACAAACATTGTGCACACTCTTTCAACATATAATACTTAACTTCATTAAACAGTCTACTAAATATTATACCAAAATATCACTACATTATCATCTCTCCTTAACACTTTCCCCTTACACGTAACAAATGATATTTAAACAACAGTTTCGATTCCAATCCATCTTCATTACTCGATTATTTTTGGTCACCATCAAACATTCTCTATTGTCCCTTCTTCGTATCTTTGCAATTATATACGCCTTTCTCTTCATATGCGTCGCATCATCCTTGTCTTCAACAATATTATTTCTTGCACATCACACTCTCCTTCAGTTCGACGTCACACTCCGCTGGCCTGCGGTCCCTCTACCAATCAACCACCATTATTACCATCTTCTCGCAAATCTAGAACATAATATGGGTATAGATTATTATTACACTTACCACTAACTTTCTATCTTACCATACTAACACACCCCCCCCCAAACATTTAAATTAACTATTCCCATTTATTAATATACCATTCTTCAACCTATATACTATAATACATCACTTATCATTCATATCTATTCACTATACAATTCTTTATAACATTTAGAAATCATAACACTTTCTAGTATTTTACTTTTAAAGAGAACATTCTCATTCAACATATATTTTATTATTTACCTATCGTTTCTATCACTTATATTCCCTACAATGCATATTTCATTTACTTATCACCACTACCTACAACTATGTATTCATTAATCATCTACTTCAACTACTTACTAATCATTCACCACACATCTACTGTCCTCTATGATCACACTAACGACCCGCCTTCTACGGCACTTCACCCACCCCTCAATTTCTGTCTATTTCATTTTTATATACTATTAACAATTACATTCCCACACAACATTCATTCTATATCAACGACTCTGCACTACAACAAACTCAATACATCATTCTTTGGTACCTTCTATGCAAGAAACTGCAACTTCTACATTCAACACTTGCACCTCTCTCCCTTAACTACCTACAAACGATGTTATCCACGTCTAAGCTACTCAAGCCTTTCACCTGCCGATTTTCATTATACCATTATTAACATTCATATACTACACATTTCCATTATCAACATTAGAACTACTAATACACAAACACTCTTCGAAAACTAGACGGTCCCCAACACCACTATCAACAATTTTCAACACGCCCAAACTCTCACCCTATCGACAATTATTCACTACTCTGAACTTTCCAAAAACACACATTTTTGCCCTAAATGAAACCATACAACCCTAACGATTTTACGAAACTATCATTTCTGTACATTTTACACACCTTAATGACTCGCATTTTAACGCTACTTGCTTTTCATTAAAACCACTCGACATGACCAATAACACCACTGTAGTAGTGCTCCAACTGCCAATTTTATTTCACCACAATATCAACATAACACCATCCAACAACAAATCCCTTATTCCACAACCCACACAATTATTCCATGCCCCAAATCTACTCCATCATTGAACAATGTTTCACTTAACCTATTTCCAACTCAATCACGTCAAACACTGCCTATCGTCATAAAGTCAATTTCATTAACTACAACTCTACAGTGACTGCCGCTTCAATATACACGACTCCCTTAAGCCAGGTACACTTGCCTTTCTGGCTACGTTAGTAATCATAAACTACTTAATTTAACACCTATGTAACGTACGCTTCAACACTAACTCCTTCAACTATGAGCTTTTCGCGCTCTTTACATGCGCTCTTAACATTACGACTCATCCCCTATTTTCAGTTTCACAGTAACTTTATTAATCCCTACTTTGTCTTATTGCAACAATTTCTCACTCAAACATGACTCACTAAATGACATGTTCTATTATTAAACCATTTCCTAACTGTGTCAACGATCACGTTATATCAACAAAAATACAACACTAAAACACCATCTATTTCAACTTCACTAATACATTTCTCACAATATAAACTCATTTCCGGTCACATTTAACTTACCCTAACTACTCTCCGCCGCCTCAACGTGAAAATCAAACCCAAAACAACATATTTCACTCACATTTACTATGTAGTAAACGGCAAATACCTTAAACCTATCAACACAACAAGTCACCCAAACACCTCACACACTACCAAGTCTTGACGATCACTGAACTGCCACCGTCTCCCTCTGGTCATCCACACAGCCCAGGGGTCATGACAATAGGCACGATATTACCTCCAACAAGGCAAAACTTTATGCTACAAATACCATTCATTCAATCATCCCTATACCATAACTTTAATGACAACGTCTACTTTGTTTCAGTAAACTATTTTATTGTAACTGCTCATTTCAATTCACATTTTTAAAATCTTACATCAAACCTGCATATGCAACGGCTTTTGGACCTCTTACACCATCAGAGGGGGGGAACCCACACCTAATATTTACTATGGTTCTCAACATTTCACTTTACATGATACAACTTAACCAAGCTACCATTCAAATATTACCAGCCGTAACTACGTTTTTAATAACTACTTGCCTTAACATTTTGTTCTATCATGTCAAACTCAAGTAGCACATCTACCTCAACCCGCACATCTCCCACCAGCGTCTGCTCGGCTCCCACCGGTCGGACTCAAATCAGTCAAACACTGGTCCCATCACAACGTTTTTCTCCTCCACATTCTACTCATTTCACGAAACCCGTCACCTTAAAACAATTGCCACATTCAATAATAACCATGCAATTTCTAAAAGACATTTCACTACATACTTCATATTTATATTTTAGTACTCATTATGGGTCACGACTAAAATATCGACGTTTATATATACCTTACCTTGAGGTCCTTCCGGCCCTTAGCGTTCCCCCGGCCCGCTCGTCCACCAAGCCTTCTGGTTGCCGGACTCGTCAACCACGCTCTTGGACGCGGCTCCTCGCAGCCTGACCTATCAGTCACAGCCTGCTTCATCAGGTATCCTTGCCACGTGCTTATCCAATTCTCTCTTCAACACAGTCAAGGCTCGTCCACTTATGCATCCAACAGGCTATATACGCCACCTGTAATATATTTTTTACCTTTAAAGTACCAAAGTGCCCATTCCATGATTGCCGGGAGGGGGGGGGGGGGGGGGGGGAAATTGCTGTTGGCTATCCAACCGCACTATCAACACATTTTAAAGACACGGCCCGCGCGATTTCTAACCCCAAACACTATCGACACTTATTCACTAGACTTAAGCACTTTCAAGAACCAACTGCATCCTCAAGCAAAAATAATTTGTCTACATCAAAAAATGCTAAATGACACTTTAAGGCTATAGTGTTTTCAATTAAAACACTCGCGATGATACCCGATATGGGCTGTAGTAGTGGTAAAACTGCCAATGGGGTATTTAACCACCCGCCAACTCCGCTATTCAAAAACAACAAGACACTTATCTATTCCATGCCGCAAATCTACTCCCTTTGTCTTAAAAAGAAATGTAACATCTAATTGCGACTAAATACCCTACACCACGGCCTATCCTCATCACGTACATTTTCTTACATTGTACTTATACAGTGGGTCACGATTAAATATACACTACTGCCTTACTGTTGGCACTAGGGCAAGTATAGCGTAAGTCGTAAAGTAGTTAATAAACTATTATGTCAGGTACGATTCAACACTTAAAGGACGTTATGAGCCTTTAAAATTCTTTATATGCCATCTTATATTGCCTACTCATCCTGTCTATTCAATTGACCGTTTACGAGTCTTATTACTCAATACTTTGTTATTGTACCCACTTCTCCCTGCAACATGGAACACTCGCTAAATATTTACAGCTTAACCATTTTAACCTCATCGTTGATACAACTTTTCCTTTTTAAACAAACGGACGCTTTCAATTTATAATTCATTATCATTTCACAAACTCAACATTAACCCCTGCCAGACTACCTTCCTCTCAACTTCAACAGTATTCAATTTCACTATCATAACTACTCTCGGCCCCCTAATACGATATTCAAACCAGACATTAACACTCCTTTACTCTAGTAACGTTACCGAACTTACAACCTATCCCCACCCACCTATCTACGACAATTACACCAAACACGATTCACACACTTACTGCAAACTCTTCACTAACACTTAAGTTGACGCGTCTCGCTGTGCTCTTCCACAGCCAAGGGGTCCCACAAATCTATCCGGTATTACCTGCAACAAGCCAACAGTTATTGCATCCTACCAATAGAAATCATGCAATCATCCGTATACCATACCTTTCAAACTTCTTACCATAAACTATTTTCTCGGATGTACCTCATTTCAAATGCAACTCTTCAACCCATCTAACCTCAATAGTCAACTGGTGTGACAGCTCTTATCTGTGGGTTGCCGCCCCCCGCGCCAGATACTATTAACCACTTCAATCTCATTACATACAAAACTATGTGCTCCTCCAATAACTAAGTACGGTTTCGTAATAAAATATTACAATGCCTAACAAAATAACTAATAAACAACTACTTGCCTTACCACATATGATCCAGCTATCAGTAGCACATCTTCCTAACCAAACCATCTGCCACCAGCTTCTGCTCGGCTGCCAGAGGTCTCACGTAAATCATCGCTCCACCACTGCTCCCATCACAACGTTAGTCTCCAAGATTCATACATCACCACTAGGCAAATTTCATGCGAGGCATCATATTACCACCATTACCTCATTCACTAACAATACACCTGAAAATAATTTTCATTCAGTATGTAATTAACATTTAATATTTCAGGACTAAAATATCTGCGTATACTCCCTCAAGAGGGTATATACGGCAGATTTTAATGTTTTTGGACCCTATGTATTCGCGTTTTGACGGTGTACAAATTCGGTGTAAGCTAGGGGTGTGTCAGCCCTAGCGACCCCAAAAGGGTAACGGGGTACCAGCTCAGAGTAACAACACGCCCTAACACTAACTTGTACACCAGTACTTTGCGAATACCAGGGTCAAAATAACGTTCCGTTGCTCCTCGCCGCGCAGGTCGACTCAACAGCCAATCACGTTCCGATTTTTCACTTGACGTCACATTCTCGCACGCTGTACTCTCATTGGTCGGCTCCTCCTAATTGCATACTCCAGTAATTCATCCACATTATTTACTGACACTTAAATATGTATACCCATTGTATGAGAAACATACATATACCTAATGTATGTGAAACAATCTTTTACATTACATTCACAATTGATGACTTTCCATTAATTATTACTAAATAAGTACTATTATAATTATTAAATATTAACAATACTTATTCAAGCTGTAAGTACAGAACAACACAGTACATTATAGCACATTAAACTTAACTAGCCTAATATACATTGCACTACTATACATTGTACTAGTCTCCAGTACACTACTATACATTACAGTACACTAACATACGATGCGCAACAGCAAAGGGCTCAGTACTCTACAGTACAATACACAACAGTACAGTACCGTATACTACACTACACTACAGTCAAGTGCAGTACAGTACACTACAAGCTACAGTACCATAAACTACACTACACTAGAGTAAAGGGTACAGCACCTTACCGACCAATAACGTACAGTACACTCAAGAGTACAGTACATTCTTTTCTGGTACAGGGTACACTACACTTAAATATAATACACTACAGTACTGTACACTACGATATACTACTGTACACGATACATTACAGTGCACTCAAGTGCAATACAGTTCACTACAATACACTACACTATAATACTGTACAGAACACCTCACTACAGGGTACACTACAGTACAATACAATATACTCAACTAACGTAAACTACACTACATTACAGTATAACTTTTTTACCTACACTACAGTGCACGGCACACTACAGGCTACAGTCAAATACAGTACACTATACTACACTACTCTCCTGAACAATCCAGTACACTACACTACATTATTGCATAGTATATATGTATTCTTCAATATTGAAGAATGTTCTCCAATATTAAAGAATATTCTTCAATATTATTCTTCAATATTGGAGAATATTCTTCAATATTGGAGAATATTCTTCAATATTGAAGAATATTCTTTAATATTGGAGAATATTCTTCAATATTGAAGAATATTGTTCAATATTGGAGAATATTCTTAATAGTTTAGAATATTCTTCAATATTGAAGAATATTCTTCAATATTGAAGAATAATATTGAAGAATATTCTTCAATATTGAAGAATAATATTGAAGAATATTCTTCAATATTATTATTCAATATTGAAGAATATTCTTCAATATTGAAGAATATTCTTCAATATTGAAGATTATTCTTTAATAATGGAGAATATTCTTCAATATTGAAGAACTTTCTTCAATATTATTATTCAATATTGGAGAATATTCTTCAATATTGAAGAATATTCTCCAATATTATTATTCAATATTGGAGAATATTCTCCAATATTGAAGAATATTCTTCAATATTATTCTTCAATAATATTAATATTGAAGAATATTCTTCAATATTGAAGAATATTCTTCAATATTAATATTATTGAAGAATATTATTGAAGAATATTCTTCAATATTGAAGAATATTCTTCAATATTAATATTATTGAAGAATAATATTGAAGAATATTCTTCAATATTGAAGAATAATATTGAAGAATATTCTTCAATATTGAAGAATATTCTTCAATATTGAAGAATATTCTTCAATATTAAAGAATATTCTTCAATATTATTCTTCAATATTGAAGAATATTCTTCAATATTGAAGAATATTCTTCAATATTGAAGAATATTCTTCAATATTGAAGAATAATATTGAAGAATATTCTTCAATATTGAAGAATAATATTGAAGAATATTCTTCAATATTGGAGAATATTCTTCAATATTGAAGAATATTCTTCAATATTGAAGAATATTCTTCAATATTGAAGAATATTCTTCAATATTTTAGAATATTCTTCAATATTGAAGAATAATATTGAAGAATATTCTTCAATATTGAAGAATAATATTTAAGAATATTCTTCAATATTCAAGAATATTCTTCAATATTGAAGAATATTCTCCAATATTTTAGAATATTCTTCAATATTGAAGAATAATATTGAAGAATATTCTTCAATATTGAAGAATAATATTTAAGAATATTCTTCAATATTGAAGAATATTCTTCAATATTGAAGATTATTCTTCAATATTAAAGAATATTCTTCAATATTGAAGAATATTCTTCAATATTGAAGAATAATATTGAAGAATATTCATATATATATAATATTGAAGAATATTCTCCAATATTGAATAATAATATTGGAGAATATTCTTCAATATTGAAGAATATTCTCCAATATTAAAGAATATTATTCAATATTGAAGAATATTCTCCAATAATGAATAATAATATTGGAGAATATTCTTCAATATTGAAGAATATTCTCCAATATTGAATAATAATATTGCAGAATATTCTCCAATATTAAAGAAAATTCTCCAATATTGAAGAATATTCTTCAATATTGAAGAATATTCTCCAATATTAAAGAATATTATTCAATATTGAAGAATATTCTTCAATATTGAAGAATATTCTTCAATATTATTATTATTGAAGAATAATATTGAAGAATATTCTTCAATATTGAAGAATATTCTTCAATATTGAAGAATAATATTGAAGAATATTCTTCAATATTGGAGAATATTCTTCAATATTGAAGAATATTCTCCAATATTGAAGATTATTCTTCAATATTGAAGAATATTCTTCAATATTGAAGAATATTCTTCAATATTGAAGAATATTCTTCAATATTGAAGAATATTCTTCAATATTAATATTATTGAAGAATAATATTGAAGAATATTCTTCAATATTGAAGAATATTCTTCAATATTGAAGAATATTCCTCAATATTTTAGAATATTCTTCAATATTGAAGAATATTCTTCAATATTGAAGAATAATATTGAAGAATATTCTTCAATATTGAAGAATAATATTGAAGAATATTCTTCAATATTGAAGAATATTCTTCAATATTAAAGAATATTCTTCAATATTATTCTTCAATATTGAAGAATATTCTTCAATATTGAAGAATATTCTTATATATATAATATTGAAGATTATTCTTCAATATTGAAGAATATTCTCCAATATTGAATAATAATATTGGAGAATATTCTTCAATATTGAAGAATATTCTCCAATATTAAAGAATATTCTTCAATATTAATATTATTGAAGAATAATATTGAAGAATATTCTTCAATATTGAAGAATATTCTTCAATATTGAAGAATATTCTTCAATATTGAAGAATATTCTTCAATATTTTAGAATATTCTTCAATATTGAAGAATATTCTTCAATATTGAAGAATATTCTTCAATATTGAAGAATAATATTGAAGAATATTCTTCAATATTGAAGAATATTCTTCAATATTAAAGAATATTCTTCAATATTATTCTTCAATATTGAAGAATATTCTTCAATATTGAAGAATATTCTTATATATATAATATTGAAGATTAATCTTCAATATTGAAGAATATTCTCTAATATTGAATAATAATATTGGAGAATATTATTCAATATTGAAGAATATTCTCCAATAATGAATAATAATATTGGAGAATATTCTTCAATATTGAAGAATATTCTCCAATATTGAATAATAGTATTGCAGAATATTCTCCAATATTAAAGAAAATTCTCCAATATTGAAGAATATTCTTCAATATTGAAGAATATTCTCCAATATTAAAGAATATTATTCAATATTGAAGAATATTCTCCAATAATGAATAATAATATTGGAGAATATTCTTCAATATTGAAGAATATTCTCCAATATTGAATATTAATATTGCAGAATATTCTCCAATATTAAAGAATATTCTTCAATATTGAAGAATATTCTTCAATATTGAAGAATATTCTTCAATATTGAAGAATATTCTTCAATATTGAAGAATAATCTTCAATATTGAAGAATATTCTTCAATATTGAAGAATATTCTTCAATATTATTATTATTGAAGAATAATATTGAAGAATATTCTCCAATATTGAAGATTATTCTTCAATATTGAAGAATATTCTTCAATATTGAAGAATATTCTTCAATATTGAAGAATATTCTTCAATATTGAAGAATATTCTTCAATATTTAAGAATATTCTTCAATATTGAAGAATAATATTCTTCAATATTAATATTATTGAAGAATAATATTGAAGAATATTCTTCAATATTGAAGAATATTCTCCAATATTGAAGAATAATCTTCAATATTGAAGATTATTCTTCAATATTGGAGAATATTCTTTAATATTGGAGAATATTCTTTAATATTGGAGAATATTCTTCAATATTGAAGAATAATATTGAAGAATATTCTTCAATATTGAAGATTATTCTTCAATATTGAAGAATATTCTCCAATATTGAAGAATATTCTTCAATATTATTCTTCAATATTGAAGAATATTCTTCAATATTGAAGAATATTCTTCAATATTATTCTTCAATAATAATAATATTGAAGAATATTCTTCAATATTGAAGAATATTCTTCAATATTGAAGAATATTCTCCAATATTGAATAATAATATTGGAGAATATTCTTCAATATTGAAGAATATTCTCCAATATTGAATAATAATATTGCAGAATATTCTCCAATATTAAAGAAAATTCTCCAATATTGAAGAATAATCTTCAATATTGAAGAATATTCTCCAATATTAAAGAATATTATTCAATATTGAAGAATATTCTCCAATAATGAATAATAATATTGGAGAATATTCTTCAATATTGAAGAATATTCTCCAATATTGAATAATAATATTGCAGAATATTCTCCAATATTAAAGAATATTCTTCAATATTGAAGAATATTCTTCAATATTATTCTTCAATATTGAAGAATATTCTTCAATATTGAAGAATATTCTTCAATATTGAAGAATAATATTGAAGAATATTTTTCAATATTATTATTATTGAAGAATAATATTGAAGAATATTCTTCAATATTGAAGAATATTCTTCAATATTGAAGAATAATATTGAAGAATATTCTTCAATATTGGAGAATATTCTTCAATATTGAAGAATATTCTTCAATATTAATATTATTGAAGAATAATATTAAAGAATATTCTTCAATATTGAAGAATATTCTTCAATATTAATATTATTGAAGAATATTCTTCAATATTGAAGAATATTCTTCAATATTGAAGAATATTCTTCAATATTGAAGAATATTCTTCAATATTTAAGAATATTCTTCAATATTGAAGAATAATATTGAAGAATATTCTTCAATATTGAAGATTATTCTTCAATATTAAAGAATATTCTTCAATATTATTCTTCAATATTGAAGAATATTCTTCAATATTGAAGAATATTCTTCAATATTATTCTTCAATATTGAAGAATATTCTTCAATATTAATATTATTGAAGAATAATATTGAAGAATATTCTTCAATATTGAAGAATAATATTGAAGAATATTCTTCAATATTGAAGAATATTCGTCAATATTGAAGAATATTCTTCAATATTAAAGAATATTCTTCAATATTATTCTTCAATATTGAAGAATATTCTTCAATATTGAAGAATATTCTTATATATATAATATTGAAGATTATTCTTCAATATTGAAGAATATTCTCCAATATTAAAGAATATTATTCAATATTGAAGAATATTCTCCAATAATGAATAATAATATTGGAGAATATTCTTCAATATTGAAGAATATTCTCCAATATTGAATAATAATATTGCAGAATATTCTTCAATATTAAAGAAAATTCTGCAATATTGAAGAATATTCTTCAATATTGAAGATTATTCTCCAATATTAAAGAATATTATTCAATATTGATGAATATTCTCCAATAATGAATAATAATATTGGAGAATATTCTTCAATATTGAAGAATATTCTCCAATATTGAATAATAATATTGCAGAATATTCTCGAATATTAAAGAATATTCTTCAATATTGAAGATTATTCTCCAATATTAAAGAATATTATTCAATATTGATGAATATTCTCCAATAATGAATAATAATATTGGAGAATATTCTTCAATATTGAAGAATATTCTCCAATATTGAATAATAATATTGGAGAATATTCTTCAATATTGAAGAATATTCTCCAATATTGAAGAATATTCTCCAATATTAAAGAATATTCTCCAATATTGAAGAATATTCTTCAATATTGAAGAATATTCTCCAATATTGAAGAATATTCTTCAATATTGAAGAATATTCTCCAATATTAAAGAATATTCTCCAATATTGAAGAATAATATTGAAGAATATTCTTCAATATTGAAGAATAATATTGAAGAATATTCTTCAATATTATTATTCAATATTGAAGAATATTCTTCAATATTGAAGAATAATATTGAAGAATATTCTTCAATATTGAAGAATAATATTGAAGAATATTCTTCAATATTATTATTCAATATTGAAGAATATTCTTCAATATTGAAGAATATTTGTCAATATTGAAGAATAATATTGAAGAATATTCTTCAATATTATTATTCTTCAATATTGAAGAATATTCTTCAATATTATTATTAATCTTCAATATTGAAGAATATTATTATTATTGAAGAATAATATTGGAGAATATTCTTCAATATTGAAGAATATTCTCCAATAATGAAGAATAATATTGAAGAATGTTCTTCAATATTGGAGAATATTCTTCAATATTGAAGAATATTCTCCAATATTGAAGAATATTCTCCAATATTAAAGAATATTCTTCAATATTAAAGAATATTCTTCAATATTAAAGAATATTCTCCAATATTAAAGAATATTCTCCAATATTAAAGAATATTCTCCAATATTGAAGAATAATATTGAAGAATATTCTTCAATATTGAAGAATATTCTTTAATATTGAAGAATATTCTTCAATATTGAAGAATATTCTTCAATATTGAAGAATATTCTTCAATATTATTCTTCAATATTGGAGAATATTCTTTAATATTGGAGAATATTCTTTAATATTGGAGAATATTCTTTAATATTGAAGAATATTCTTTAATATTGAAGATTATTCTTCAATATTAAAGAATATTCTTCAATATTAAAGAATATTCTCCAATATTAAAGAATATTCTCCAATATTAAAGAATATTCTCCAATATTGAAGAATAATATTGAAGAATATTCTTCAATATTGAAGAATATTCTTTAATATTGAAGAATATTCTTCAATATTGAAGAATATTCTTCAATATTGAAGAATATTCTTCAATATTGAAGATTAATATTGAAGAATATTCTTCAATATTGGAGAATATTCTTCAATATTGAAGAATATTCTCCAATATTGAAGATTATTCTTCAATATTGAAGAATATTCTTCAATATTGAAGAATATTCTTCAATATTGAAGAATATTCTTCAATATTGAAGAATATTCTTCAATATTGAAGAATATTCTTCAATATTAATATTATTGAAGAATAATATTGAAGAATATTCTTCAATATTGAAGAATATTCTTCAATATTAATATTATTGAAGAATAATATTGAAGAATATTGAAGAATATTCTTCAATATTGAAGAATATTCTTCAATATTGAAGAATATTCTTCAATATTGAAGAATATTCTTCAATATTAAAGAATATTCTTCAATATTAAAGAATATTCTTCAATATTGAAGAATATTCTCCAATATTAAAGAATATTATTCAATATTGAAGAATATTCTCCAATAATGAATAATAATATTGCAGAATATTCTTCAATATTGAAGAATATTCTCCAATATTGAATAATAATATTGCAGAATAATCTCCAATATTAAAGAAAATTCTCCAATATTGAAGAATATTCTTCAATATTGAAGAATAATATTGAAGAATATTCTTTAATATTGAAGAATATTCTTTAATATTGGAGAATATTCTTCAATATTGAAGAATATTCTCCAATAATGAAGAATATTCTTCAATATTATTCTTCAATATTGGAGAATATTCTTTAATATTGGAGAATATTCTTTAATATTGAAGAATGTTCTTCAATATTGGAGAATAATATTGAAGAATATTCTTCAATATTATTATTCAATATTGAAGAATATTCTTCAATATTAAAGAATATTCTTCAATATTGAAGAATATTCTTCAATATTATTCTTCAATATTGGAGAATATTCTTTAATATTGGAGAATATTCTTTAATATTGGAGAATATTCTTTAATATTGAAGAATATTCTTTAATATTGAAGAATATTCTTTAATATTGGAGAATATTCTTCAATATTGGAGAATATTCTTCAATATTGAAGAATATTCTCCTTCAATATTGAAGAATATTCTCCAATATTGAAGAATATTCTCCAATATTAAAGAATATTCTTCAATATTAAAGAATATTCTTCAATATTAAAGAATATTCTCCAATATTAAAGAATATTCTCCAATATTAAAGAATATTCTCCAATATTGAAGAATAATATTGAAGAATATTCTTCAATATTGAAGAATATTCTTTAATATTGAAGAATATTCTTCAATATTGAAGAATAATATTGAAGAATATTCTTCAATATTGAAGAATATTCTTCAATATTGAAGAATAATATTGAAGAATATTCTTCAATATTGAAGAATAATATTGAAGAATATTCTTCAATATTATTATTCAATATTGAAGAATATTTGTCAATATTGAAGAATAATATTGAAGAATATTCTTCAATATTATTATTCTTCAATATTGAAGAATATTATTATTATTGAAGAATAATATTGGAGAATATTCTTCAATATTGAAGAATATTCTCCAATAATGAAGAATAATATTGAAGAATGTTCTTCAATATTGGAGAATAATATTGAAGAATATTCTTCAATATTATTATTCAATATTGAAGAATATTCTTCAATATTAAAGAATATTCTTCAATATTGAAGAATATTCTTCAATATTATTCTTCAATATTGGAGAATATTCTTTAATATTGGAGAATATTCTTTAATATTGGAGAATATTCTTTAATATTGAAGAATATTCTTTAATATTGAAGAATATTCTTTAATATTGGAGAATATTCTTCAATATTGGAGAATATTCTTCAATATTGAAGAATATTCTCCTTCAATATTGAAGAATATTCTCCAATATTGAAGAATATTCTCCAATATTAAAGAATATTCTTCAATATTAAAGAATATTCTTCAATATTAAAGAATATTCTTCAATATTGAAGAATAATATTGAAGAATATTCTTCAATATTGAAGAATATTCTTTAATATTGAAGAATATTCTTCAATATTGAAGAATATTCTTCAATATTGAAGAATATTCTTCAATATTATTCTTCAATATTGGAGAATATTCTTTAATATTGGAGAATATTCTTTAATATTGAAGAATATTCTTTAATATTGAAGATTATTCTTCAATATTAAAGAATATTCTTCAATATTAAAGAATATTCTCCAATATTAAAGAATATTCTCCAATATTAAAGAATATTCTCCAATATTAAAGAATATTCTTCAATATTGAAGAATATTCTTTAATATTGAAGAATATTCTTCAATATTGAAGAATATTCTTCAATATTGAAGAATAATATTGAAGAATATTCTTCAATATTGGAGAATATTCTTCAATATTGAAGAATATTCTCCAATATTGAAGATTATTCTTCAATATTAAAGAATATTCTTCAATATTATTCTTCAATAATATTAATATTGAAGAATATTCTTCAATATTGAAGAATATTCTTCAATATTATTCTTCAATAATATTAATATTGAAGAATATTCTTCAATATTGAAGAATATTCTTCAATATTAATATTATTGAAGAATAATATTGAAGAATATTCTTCAATATTGAAGAATATTCTTCAATATTAATATTATTGAAGAATAATATTGAAGAATATTCTTTAATATTGAAGAATATTCTTTAATATTGGAGAATATTCTTCAATATTGAAGAATATTCTCCAATATTGAAGAATATTCTCCAATATTAAAGAATATTCTTCAATATTAAAGAATATTCTCCAATATTAAAGAATATTCTCCAATATTGAAGAATAATATTGAAGAATATTCTTCAATATTGGAGAATATTCTTTAATATTGAAGAATATTCTTTAATATTGGAGAATATTCTTCAATATTGGAGAATATTCTTTAATATTGAAGAATATTCTCCTTCAATATTGAAGAATATTCTCCAATATTATTATTCATTATTGGAGAATATTCTTCAATATTGAATAATATTCTTTATTATTCAATATTGAAGAATATTCTCCAATAATGAATAATAATATTGGAGAATATTCTTCAATATTGAAGAATATTCTCCAATATTGAAGAATAATATTGAAGAATATTCTTCAATATTGAAGAATATTCTTCAATATTGACGATTATTCTTCATAACTCAGTATACCTAAATATTCTTCATTATTATTCCTCCAAACTATATTTCTTATTACTATGAAAATGAAATTAAGAGTATTATTCAATGTTTAATATTAAAATAGTGTTGAAAATGATTTTTTGTCTATCATATTTAATGTTTATTATTAGAGTTTACAAATGGAGGTATCTTTTTCGGAAAACAACCTCAGAAACGTCTTCAATGATAGTTTTGTGGAAAATGAAAACCATTCAATTTCCATCAAACCACGTTTATATATAATACACTATACATACGTACATATCACCGGTAACTAAGACAACACAACAGGTTGTTAACAAAAATATACACAAAACCTTCAATTCAATTGTATTTATTATTCTCTCAATAAACGTATCTCAAAGGAATACAGTAGTTTAGGGTATTTCTACTCCCCCTCTACTTGCACAACCTCAAGGGGGGTGGGGGTGGCGCCGCACACATTCAGTGACTACAAATACACAATACAACAATCCTGTTTAATATAGTAGGCACAGCATATAATTGTTAAACTCTTGCCCCACATTTCTTCTAGCTCCGAGGTACAGTGTATCATAATGATATCACACATCAAAACAATTTGAACTGGTACACTACTTATTGATAACTATACAAACTTACATACTGTTGGGTCAAGTTATTTATTAACCTTCAAGTATGTTATTTCAGACAATTTCACTAAATAATAGTCAACTACTCACTAGTACCTTAGGAAATTTCTACCCCTTCAAGCCGCACAATTTCACTCAGTACAAATACAACAATCCAATTTAACAATTCACGTTAATATACTCTTACATACTACTATATTAGTGTACATCAACCACACTCAATTTAAACACATTAACGCTTAAACATAATATTCTCCTCGAACCTACCCCTTAAGGGTACTGCTGAAATTAGTTTCTAAGACGAGGGGGACATTTCCGGAAGCTAACTCGGCAATTGTCATTAATGGATAAAGCAAGGCTGATACCCTGTGGGGAGAACTCTGACACGGAACACTGCCACAGGGCAAAGGAGTGACTAGAGGGGAAAGGAAGAGAAAACCATCTTCCAGGAAACTAGTCGCTAGCGAACTAAGGTAACTACCAACCAGACCACAACTTTACCGGGAAAAACACACAAAAAAAACAAAATTCAATAAAGGTTGGTGGGGGGGGGGGGGGAGGAACAGTTACCGTATCTGAGTCAAGGCCACAAGTTATTCCAGGGGGAAGGATCTAGCAAGCAATAATTCATTTCCAACTATTCCAATAAATTAATAATATAAAACAACCAAACAATGATTTTTATGACCACTATGTATATATTATCAAATCAATATACAAATCAAACAATATTTCAAATATAATAAACACGTCTTAACGCCCAACATGCTTGCGTCCGGATTGACAAATTATAAGGATGGTAACTGAGTCCGTTACAGTGATCTCCAGTGTATGTTGCCCTCCGAAACATGTTACAGCTCAATAGTAACCCTAACAAACTGCCTTAAGAGCCGTGAATCAGTTTAGTGTCAATGAGCATCTGCGACCACCAGTAACACAGCTTTAAGATCTCGGGATCTAAAGTGAAATGGACACCAGGAACGCTACGGATCCGTATTTGTAACACGTATCCATAAAGCCGACGCCTGCAAGGCCGCATATTTATATGACCATTATCAATATAATACCTGAATAACATCGCCGGCTTAACTATCACACTAACAACGTTGGCTGCAGAGCACGCTTACAACAAACTACGTTTCATTTCCTTCACGCACCCTATGTATCCAAAACATTGACATCCTACCATAGCATACCTTTCCTATCAATATACATCTTCTACACTACATCTTCCATATTTTTACTATATTTCCTTCTTTTTATGCTATTTCGGTATATATAGTTTTACTTTCACCTATGTATTTATGCTTTTATATATATCTATACCTATCATATATAAACACATTGTCAAAGTTACTATATTTACACTACTATTAACATATAACCTACGTCCATATATTTCTCCTAAAATCATTCCTCCATATTAATCTCTTTCACTACCTGTCATAATTACATTTCAAAACTATAATACACATTTACATCAGTTCAATCTCATCATTGGCAATTTACACACACACCTTTAAAACATTAACTTTTCAACATCAATTTCCTATAATCAACTATCATTTCTGCCTTTCATTACAAATTATTTTAACATTCTATAAAATTCCTAATTTCACATTGATTTTACTTTATATACATTACCATACATTCCTCTTACATGATCATTTTCTATTCTACATATCCTCAATCTACATTTTCACACTATCAACTCAACCCCTGCTGCTTAAATACCACACAAACGGCTCAAACACTTCATCCTGGACGTAATGTCAACAAAACTCACATGACATCAAACATACAAACTCAACATAATAAAATACAAACAACACAACTCTACACTAATCAAACAACCTCCATAACAATAACCAACGTAAAAACAACAATTAACACCCACAACATCCATCTCGACTTTCACACTCACACATAATGCCTAAAAACAACCCCCCACATAGGCAATCTCCATACACAGCAAAAACTGCTACTTTTTCTTCTCAGTACCTAAAACATTCCTCTCTTTACAACTTTCATAATTACGTCATTTAAACACTGTTCTTAATCACTTATTATTATTTTACTTTACATTCAATTATAACCATCAAACAATTCATTCATTTTATAATGTATACATTTACGTCATTTAATACACTAATTATTAACTCCCACAACATATTTACTATACACCTTCCATAACATTCTCTTCACACATTTTCAACAACTTCACCCAACATTTCTTTCAAAACAAACATTGTGCACACTCTTTCAACATATAATACTTAACTTCATTAAACAGTCTACTAAATATTATACCAAAATATCACTACATTATCATCTCTCCTTAACACTTTCCCCTTACACGTAACAAATGATATTTAAACAACAGTTTCGATTCCAATCCATCTTCATTACTCGATTATTTTTGGTCACCATCAAACATTCTCTATTGTCCCTTCTTCGTATCTTTGCAATTATATACGCCTTTCTCTTCATATGCGTCGCATCATCCTTGTCTTCAACAATATTATTTCTTGCACATCACACTCTCCTTCAGTTCGACGTCACACTCCGCTGGCCTGCGGTCCCTCTACCAATCAACCACCATTATTACCATCTTCTCGCAAATCTAGAACATAATATGGGTATAGATTATTATTACACTTACCACTAACTTTCTATCTTACCATACTAACACACCCCCCCCCCAAACATTTAAATTAACTATTCCCATTTATTAATATACCATTCTTCAACCTATATACTATAATACATCACTTATCATTCATATCTATTCACTATACAATTCTTTATAACACTTAGAAATCATAACACTTTCTAGTATTTTACTTTTAAAGAGAACATTCTCATTCAACATATATTTTATTATTTACCTATCGTTTCTATCACTTATATTCCCTACAATGCATATTTCATTTACTTATCACCACTACCTACAACTATGTATTCATTAATCATCTACTTCAACTACTTACTAATCATTCACCACACATCTACTGTCCTCTATGATCACACTAACGACCCGCCTTCTACGGCACTTCACCCACCCCTCAATTTCTGTCTATTTCATTTTTATATACTATTAACAATTACATTCCCACACAACATTCATTCTATATCAACGACTCTGCACTACAACAAACTCAATACATCATTCTTTGGTACCTTCTATGCAAGAAACTGCAACTTCTACATTCAACACTTGCACCTCTCTCCCTTAACTACCTACAAACGATGTTATCCACGTCTAAGCTACTCAAGCCTTTCACCTGCCGATTTTCATTATACCATTATTAACATTCATATACTACACATTTCCATTATCAACATTAGAACTACTAATACACAAACACTCTTCGAAAACTAGACGGTCCCCAACACCACTATCAACAATTTTCAACACGCCCAAACTCTCACCCTATCGACAATTATTCACTACTCTGAACTTTCCAAAAACACACATTTTTGCCCTAAATGAAACCATACAACCCTAACGATTTTACGAAACTATCATTTCTGTACATTTTACACACCTTAATGACTCGCATTTTAACGCTACTTGCTTTTCATTAAAACCACTCGACATGACCAATAACACCACTGTAGTAGTGCTCCAACTGCCAATTTTATTTCACCACAATATCAACATAACACCATCCAACAACAAATCCCTTATTCCACAACCCACACAATTATTCCATGCCCCAAATCTACTCCATCATTGAACAATGTTTCACTTAACCTATTTCCAACTCAATCACGTCAAACACTGCCTATCGTCATAAAGTCAATTTCATTAACTACAACTCTACAGTGACTGCCGCTTCAATATACACGACTCCCTTAAGCCAGGTACACTTGCCTTTCTGGCTACGTTAGTAATCATAAACTACTTAATTTAACACCTATGTAACGTACGCTTCAACACTAACTCCTTCAACTATGAGCTTTTCGCGCTCTTTACATGCGCTCTTAACATTACGACTCATCCCCTATTTTCAGTTTCACAGTAACTTTATTAATCCCTACTTTGTCTTATTGCAACAATTTCTCACTCAAACATGACTCACTAAATGACATGTTCTATTATTAAACCATTTCCTAACTGTGTCAACGATCACGTTATATCAACAAAAATACAACACTAAAACACCATCTATTTCAACTTCACTAATACATTTCTCACAATATAAACTCATTTCCGGTCACATTTAACTTACCCTAACTACTCTCCGCCGCCTCAACGTGAAAATCAAACCCAAAACAACATATTTCACTCACATTTACTATGTAGTAAACGGCAAATACCTTAAACCTATCAACACAACAAGTCACCCAAACACCTCACACACTACCAAGTCTTGACGATCACTGAACTGCCACCGTCTCCCTCTGGTCATCCACACAGCCCAGGGGTCATGACAATAGGCACGATATTACCTCCAACAAGGCAAAACTTTATGCTACAAATACCATTCATTCAATCATCCCTATACCATAACTTTAATGACAACGTCTACTTTGTTTCAGTAAACTATTTTATTGTAACTGCTCATTTCAATTCACATTTTTAAAATCTTACATCAAACCTGCATATGCAACGGCTTTTGGACCTCTTACACCATCAGAGGGGGGGAACCCACACCTAATATTTACTATGGTTCTCAACATTTCACTTTACATGATACAACTTAACCAAGCTACCATTCAAATATTACCAGCCGTAACTACGTTTTTAATAACTACTTGCCTTAACATTTTGTTCTATCATGTCAAACTCAAGTAGCACATCTACCTCAACCCGCACATCTCCCACCAGCGTCTGCTCGGCTCCCACCGGTCGGACTCAAATCAGTCAAACACTGGTCCCATCACAACGTTTTTCTCCTCCACATTCTACTCATTTCACGAAACCCGTCACCTTAAAACAATTGCCACATTCAATAATAACCATGCAATTTCTAAAAGACATTTCACTACATACTTCATATTTATATTTTAGTACTCATTATGGGTCACGACTAAAATATCGACGTTTATATATACCTTACCTTGAGGTCCTTCCGGCCCTTAGCGTTCCCCCGGCCCGCTCGTCCACCAAGCCTTCTGGTTGCCGGACTCGTCAACCACGCTCTTGGACGCGGCTCCTCGCAGCCTGACCTATCAGTCACAGCCTGCTTCATCAGGTATCCTTGCCACGTGCTTATCCAATTCTCTCTTCAACACAGTCAAGGCTCGTCCACTTATGCATCCAACAGGCTATATACGCCACCTGTAATATATTTTTTACCTTTAAAGTACCAAAGTGCCCATTCCATGATTGCCGGGAGGGGGGGGGGGGGGGGGGGGAAATTGCTGTTGGCTATCCAACCGCACTATCAACACATTTTAAAGACACGGCCCGCGCGATTTCTAACCCCAAACACTATCGACACTTATTCACTAGACTTAAGCACTTTCAAGAACCAACTGCATCCTCAAGCAAAAATAATTTGTCTACATCAAAAAATGCTAAATGACACTTTAAGGCTATAGTGTTTTCAATTAAAACACTCGCGATGATACCCGATATGGGCTGTAGTAGTGGTAAAACTGCCAATGGGGTATTTAACCACCCGCCAACTCCGCTATTCAAAAACAACAAGACACTTATCTATTCCATGCCGCAAATCTACTCCCTTTGTCTTAAAAAGAAATGTAACATCTAATTGCGACTAAATACCCTACACCACGGCCTATCCTCATCACGTACATTTTCTTACATTGTACTTATACAGTGGGTCACGATTAAATATACACTACTGCCTTACTGTTGGCACTAGGGCAAGTATAGCGTAAGTCGTAAAGTAGTTAATAAACTATTATGTCAGGTACGATTCAACACTTAAAGGACGTTATGAGCCTTTAAAATTCTTTATATGCCATCTTATATTGCCTACTCATCCTGTCTATTCAATTGACCGTTTACGAGTCTTATTACTCAATACTTTGTTATTGTACCCACTTCTCCCTGCAACATGGAACACTCGCTAAATATTTACAGCTTAACCATTTTAACCTCATCGTTGATACAACTTTTCCTTTTTAAACAAACGGACGCTTTCAATTTATAATTCATTATCATTTCACAAACTCAACATTAACCCCTGCCAGACTACCTTCCTCTCAACTTCAACAGTATTCAATTTCACTATCATAACTACTCTCGGCCCCCTAATACGATATTCAAACCAGACATTAACACTCCTTTACTCTAGTAACGTTACCGAACTTACAACCTATCCCCACCCACCTATCTACGACAATTACACCAAACACGATTCACACACTTACTGCAAACTCTTCACTAACACTTAAGTTGACGCGTCTCGCTGTGCTCTTCCACAGCCAAGGGGTCCCACAAATCTATCCGGTATTACCTGCAACAAGCCAACAGTTATTGCATCCTACCAATAGAAATCATGCAATCATCCGTATACCATACCTTTCAAACTTCTTACCATAAACTATTTTCTCGGATGTACCTCATTTCAAATGCAACTCTTCAACCCATCTAACCTCAATAGTCAACTGGTGTGACAGCTCTTATCTGTGGGTTGCCGCCCCCCGCGCCAGATACTATTAACCACTTCAATCTCATTACATACAAAACTATGTGCTCCTCCAATAACTAAGTACGGTTTCGTAATAAAATATTACAATGCCTAACAAAATAACTAATAAACAACTACTTGCCTTACCACATATGATCCAGCTATCAGTAGCACATCTTCCTAACCAAACCATCTGCCACCAGCTTCTGCTCGGCTGCCAGAGGTCTCACGTAAATCATCGCTCCACCACTGCTCCCATCACAACGTTAGTCTCCAAGATTCATACATCACCACTAGGCAAATTTCATGCGAGGCATCATATTACCACCATTACCTCATTCACTAACAATACACCTGAAAATAATTTTCATTCAGTATGTAATTAACATTTAATATTTCAGGACTAAAATATCTGCGTATACTCCCTCAAGAGGGTATATACGGCAGATTTTAATGTTTTTGGACCCTATGTATTCGCGTTTTGACGGTGTACAAATTCGGTGTAAGCTAGGGGTGTGTCAGCCCTAGCGACCCCAAAAGGGTAACGGGGTACCAGCTCAGAGTAACAACACGCCCTAACACTAACTTGTACACCAGTACTTTGCGAATACCAGGGTCAAAATAACGTTCCGTTGCTCCTCGCCGCGCAGGTCGACTCAACAGCCAATCACGTTCCGATTTTTCACTTGACGTCACATTCTCGCACGCTGTACTCTCATTGGTCGGCTCCTCCTAATTGCATACTCCAGTAATTCATCCACATTATTTACTGACACTTAAATATGTATACCCATTGTATGAGAAACATACATATACCTAATGTATGTGAAACAATCTTTTACATTACATTCACAATTGATGACTTTCCATTAATTATTACTAAATAAGTACTATTATAATTATTAAATATTAACAATACTTATTCAAGCTGTAAGTACAGAACAACACAGTACATTATAGCACATTAAACTTAACTAGCCTAATATACATTGCACTACTATACATTGTACTAGTCTCCAGTACACTACTATACATTACAGTACACTAACATACGATGCGCAACAGCAAAGGGCTCAGTACTCTACAGTACAATACACAACAGTACAGTACCGTATACTACACTACACTACAGTCAAGTGCAGTACAGTACACTACAAGCTACAGTACCATAAACTACACTACACTAGAGTAAAGGGTACAGCACCTTAGCGACCAATAACGTACAGTACACTCAAGAGTACAGTACATTCTTTTCTGGTACAGGGTACACTACACTTAAATATAATACACTACAGTACTGTACACTACGATATACTACTGTACACGATACATTACAGTGCACTCAAGTGCAATACAGTTCACTACAATACACTACACTATAATACTGTACAGAACACCTCACTACAGGGTACACTACAATACACTACAGTACAATACAATATACTCAACTAACGTAAACTACACTACATTACAGTATAACTTTTTTACCTACACTACAGTGCACGGCACACTACAGGCTACAGTCAAATACAGTACACTATACTACACTACTCTCCTGAACAATCCAGTACACTACACTACATTATTGCATAGTATATATGTATTCTTCAATATTGAAGAATGTTCTCCAATATTAAAGAATATTCTTCAATATTATTCTTCAATATTGGAGAATATTCTTCAATATTGGAGAATATTCTTCAATATTGAAGAATATTCTTTAATATTGGAGAATATTCTTCAATATTGAAGAATATTGTTCAATATTGGAGAATATTCTTAATAGTTTAGAATATTCTTCAATATTGAAGAATATTCTTCAATATTGAAGAATAATATTGAAGAATATTCTTCAATATTGAAGAATAATATTGAAGAATATTCTTCAATATTATTATTCAATATTGAAGAATATTCTTCAATATTGAAGAATATTCTTCAATATTGAAGATTATTCTTTAATAATGGAGAATATTCTTCAATATTGAAGAACTTTCTTCAATATTATTATTCAATATTGGAGAATATTCTTCAATATTGAAGAATATTCTCCAATATTATTATTCAATATTGGAGAATATTCTCCAATATTGAAGAATATTCTTCAATATTGAAGATTATTCTTCAATATTGAAGAATATTCTTCAATATTGAAGAATATTCTTCAATATTGAAGAATATTCTTCAAAATTAAAGAATATTCTTCAATATTGAAGAATATTCTTCAATATTGAAGAATATTCTTCAATATTATTCTTCAATATTGAAGAATATTCTTCAATATTGAAGAATATTCTTCAAAATTAAAGAATATTCTTCAATATTCTTGAATATTGAAGAATATTCTTCAATATTGAAGAATATTCTTCAATATTAAAGAATAATATTGAAGAATAATATTTAAGAATATTCTTCAATATTGAAGAATAATATTTAAGAATATTCTTCAATATTATTCTTCAATATTGAAGAATATTCTTCAATATTGAAGAATATTATTCTTCAATATTGAAAAATATTATTCTTCAATATTGAAGAATATTATTCTTCAATATTGAAGAATATTCTTCAATATTATTCTTCAATATTGAAGAATATTCTTCAATATTATTCTTCAATATTGAAGAATATTCTTCAATATTATTCTTCAATATTGAAGAATATTCTTCAATATTGAAGAATAATATTGAAGAATATTCTTCAATATTCAAGAATATTGAAGAATATTCTTTAATTGTGAAGAATATTCTTCAATATTGAAGAATAATATTGAAGAATATTCTTCAATATTGAAGAATATTCTTTAATTTTGAAGAATATTCTTCAATATTGAAGAATATTCTTCAATATTGAAGAATATTCTTCAATATTGAAGAATAATATTTAAGAATATTCTCCAATATTGAAGAATATTCTCCAATATTGAATAATAATATTGGAGAATATTCTTCAATATTGAAGAATAATATTGAAGAATATTCTTCAATATTGAAGAATAATATTGAAGAATATTCTTCAATATTATTATTCAATATTGAAGAATAATCTTCAATATTGAAGAATAATATTGAAGAATATTCTTCAATATTGAAGAATAATATTGAAGAATATTCTTCAATATTATTATTCAATATTGAAGAATATTCTTCAATATTGAAGAATATTTGTCAATATTGAAGAATAATATTGAAGAATATTCTTCAATATTGAAGAATAATATTGAAGAATATTCTTCAATATTATTATTATTCAATATTGAAGAATATTCTTCAATATTATTATTAATCTTCAATATTGAAGAATATTATTATTATTGAAGAATAATATTGAAGAATATTCTTCAATATTGAAGAATATTCTTCAATATTGAAGAATATTCTTCAATATTGAAGAATATTCTTCAATATTGAAGAATATTCTTCAATATTAATCTTCAATATTGAAGAATATATATTCTCCAATATTGAATAATAATATTGGAGAATATTCTTCAATATTGAAGAATATTCTCCAATATTGAAGAATATTCTCCAATATTGAAGAATATTCTCCAATATTAAAGAATATTCTCCAATATTGAAGAATATTCCTCAATATTGAAGAATATTCTCCAATATTGAATAATAATATTGGAGAATATTCTTCAATATTGAAGAATATTCTCCAATATTGAATAATAATAATGGAGAATATTCTTCAATATTGAAGAATATTCTTCAATATTGTTCTCCAATATTGAAGAATATTCTTCAATATTGAAGAATATTCTCCAATATTGAATAATAATATTGGAGAATATTCTCCAATATTGAATAATAATATTGGAGAATATTCTCCAATATTAAAGAATATTCTCAAATATTGAAGAATATTCTTCAATATTGAAGAATATTCTCCAATATTGAATAATAATATTGGAGAATATTCTTCAATATTGAAGAATATTCTCCAATATTAAAGAATATTATTCAATATTGACGAATATTCTCCAATAATGAATAATAATATTGGAGAATATTCTTCAATATTGAAGAATATTCTCCAATATTGAATAATAATATTGCAGAATATTCTCCAATATTAAAGAAAATTCTCCAATATTGAAGAATATTCTTCAATATTGAAGAATATTCTCCAATATTAAAGAATATTATTCAATATTGAAGAATATTCTTCAATATTGAAGAATATTCTCCATTATTAAACAATAATCTTCAATATTGAAGAATATTCTTCAATATTGAAGAATAATATTGAAGAATATTCTTCAATATTGGAGAATATTCTTCAATATTGAAGAATATTCTCCAATATTGAAGATTATTCTTCAATATTGAAGAATATTCTTCAATATTGAAGAATATTCTTCAATATTGAAGAATATTCTTCAATATTGAAGAATATTCTTCAATATTAATATTATTGAAGAATAATATTGAAGAATATTCTTCAATATTGAAGAATAATATTGAAGAATATTCTTCAATATTGAAGAATAATATTGAAGAATATTCTTCAATATTGAAGAATATTCTTCAATATTAAAGAATATTCTTCAATATTATTCTTCAATATTGAAGAATATTCTTCAATATTGAAGATTATTGTTTAATAATGGAGAATATTCTTCAATATTGAAGAACTTTCTTCAATATTATTATTCAATATTGGAGAATATTCTTCAATATTGAAGATTATTCTTCAATATTGAAGATTATTCTTCAATATTGAAGAATAATATTGAAGAATATTCTTCAATATTGAAGAATATTCCTCAATATTGAAGAATATTCTTCAAAATTAAAGAATATTCTTCAATATTATTCTTCAATATTGAAGAATATTCTTCAATATTATTCTTCAATATTGAAGAATATTCTTCAATATTATTCTTCAATATTGAAGAATATTCTTCAAAATTAAATAATATTCTTCAATATTCTTGAATATTGAAGAATATTCTTCAAAATTATTCTTCAATATTGAAGAATAATATTCTTCAATATTGAAGATTATTCTTCAATATTGAAGAATAATATTTAAGAATATTCTTCAATATTGAAGAATAATATTTAAGAATATTCTTCAATATTGAAGAATATTATTTAAGAATATTCTTCAATATTATTCTTCAATATTGAAGAATATTCTTCAATATTGAAGAATATTATTCTTCAATATTGAAGAATATTATTCTTCAATATTGAAGAATATTATTCTTCAATATTGAAGAATATTCTTCAATATTATTCTTCAATATTGAAGAATATTCTTCAATATTGAATAATAATATTGGAGAATATTCTTCAATATTGAAGAATATTCTCCAATATTGAATAATATTATTGGAGAATATTCTTCAATATTGCAGAATATTCTAAAATATTGAAGAATATTCTCCAATATTGAAGAATATTCTTCAATATTAAAGAATATTCTTGAAGAAAGTTCTTCAATATTGAAGAATATTCTTCAATATTGAAGAATATTCTCCAATATTGAAGAATATTCTCCAATATTAAAGAATATTCTCCAATATTGAAGAATATTCTTCAAAATTGAAGAATATTCTCCAATATTGAAGAATAATCTTCAATATTGAAGAATATTCTCCAATATTGAATAATAATATTGGAGAATATTCTTCAATATTGAAGAATATTCTCCAATATTGAATAATAATATTGGAGAATATTCTTCAATATTTAAGAATATTCTTCAATATTGAAGAATATTCTCCAATATTGAAGAATATTCTTCAATATTGAAGAATATTCTCCAATATTGAAGAATATTCTTCAATATTTAAGAATATTCTTCAAGAAAGTTGTTCAATATTGAAGAATATTCTCCAATATAGAGAATATTCTTCAATATTGTTCTCCAATATTGAAGAATATTCTTCAATATTGAAGAATATTCTCCAATATTGAAGAACTTTCTTGAAGAATATTCTTAAATATTGAAGAATATTCTTAAATATTGAAGAATATTCTTCAATATTATTCTTCAATATTGAAGATTAATATTGAAGAATATTCTTCAATATTGAAGAATATTCTTCAATATTATTCTTCAATATTGAAGAATAATATTCTTCAATATTGAAGAATAATATTCTTCAATATTGAAGAATATTCTTCAATATTAATATTATTGAAGAATAATATTGAAGAATATTCTTCAATATTGAAGAATATTCTTCAATATTAATATTATTGAAGAATAATATTGAAGAATATTCTTCAATATTGAAGAATATTCTTCAATATTGAAGAATAATATTGAAGAATATTCTTCAATATTTAAGAATATTCTTCAATATTGAAGAATATTCTTCAATATTGAAGAATATTCTTCAATATTGAAGAATATTCTTCAATATTGAAGAATATTCTTCAATATTGAAGAATATTCTTCAATATTGAAGAATATTCTTCAATATTGGAGAATATTCTTCAATATTGAAGAATATTCTCCAATATTGAAGAATATTCTTCAATATTGAAGAATAATATTGAAGAATATTCTTCAATATTGAAGAATATTCTCCAATATTGAAGAATATTCTCCAATATTGAAGAATATTCTTCAATATTGAAGAATATTCTCCAATATTGAAGAATATTCTCCAATATTAAAGAATATTCTCCAATATTGAAGAATATTCTTCAATATTGAAGAATATTCTCCAATATTGAAGAATAATATTGCAGAATATTCTCCAATATTAAAGAAAATTCTCCAATATTGAAGAATATTCTTCAATATTGAAGAATATTCTCCAATATTAAAGAATATTATTCAATATTGAAGAATATTCTCCAATAATGAATAATAATATTGGAGAATATTCTTCAATATTGAAGAATATTCTCCAATATTGAATAATAATATTGCAGAATATTCTCCAATATTAAAGAATATTCTTCAATATTGAAGAATATTCTTCAATATTGAAGAATATTCTTCAATAATATTCTTCAATATTGAAGAATATTCTTCAATATTATTATTATTGAAGAATAATATTGAAGAATATTCTTCAATATTGAAGAATATTCTTCAATATTGAAGAATATTCTTCAATATTGGAGAATATTCTTCAATATTGAAGAATATTCTCCAATATTGAAGATTATTCTTCAATATTGAAGAATATTCTTCAATATTGAAGAATATTCTTCAATATTGAAGAATATTCTTCAATATTGAAGAATATTCTTCAATATTGAAGAATATTCTTCAATATTGAAGAATAATAATCTTCAATATTAATATTATTGAAGAATAATATTGAAGAATATTCTTCAATATTTAAGAATATTCTTCAATATTAATATTATTGAAGAATAATATTGAAGAATATTCTTCAATATTGAAGAATAATATTGAAGAATATTCTTCAATATTATTATTCAATATTGAAGATTATTCTTCAATATTGAAGAATATTCTTCAATATTGAAGAATATTTTTCAATATTGAAGAATAATATTGAAGAATATTCTTCAATATTGAAGAATATTCTTCAATATTATTATTCTTCAATATTGAAGAATATTCTTCAATATTATTATTAATCTTCAATATTGAAGAATATTATTATTATTGAAGTATAATAATATTGGATAATATTATAATAATAATATTATAATAATATTATTGAAGTATAATATATATTCTTCAATATTGAAGAATATATATTCTCCAATATTGAATAATAATATTGGAGAATATTCTTCAATATTGAAGAATATTCTCCAATATTGAAGAATAATATTGAAGAATATTCTTCAATATTGAAGAATAATATTGAAGAATATTCTTCAATATTATTATTCAATATTGAAGAATATTCTTCAATATTGAAGAATATTCTTCAATATTGAAGAATAATATTGAAGAATATTCTTCAATATTGAAGAATATTCTTCAATATTAAAGAATATTCTTCAATATTATTCTTCAATATTGAAGAATATTCTTCAATATTGAAGAATATTCTTATATATATAATATTGAAGATTAATCTTCAATATTGAAGAATATTCTCTAATATTGAATAATAATATTGGAGAATATTATTCAATATTGAAGAATATTCTCCAATAATGAATAATAATATTGGAGAATATTCTTCAATATTGAAGAATATTCTCCAATATTGAATAATAGTATTGCAGAATATTCTCCAATATTAAAGAAAATTCTCCAATATTGAAGAATATTCTTCAATATTGAAGAATATTCTCCAATATTAAAGAATATTATTCAATATTGAAGAATATTCTCCAATAATGAATAATAATATTGGAGAATATTCTTCAATATTGAAGAATATTCTCCAATATTGAATATTAATATTGCAGAATATTCTCCAATATTAAAGAATATTCTTCAATATTGAAGAATATTCTTCAATATTGAAGAATATTCTTCAATATTGAAGAATATTCTTCAATATTGAAGAATAATCTTCAATATTGAAGAATATTCTTCAATATTGAAGAATATTCTTCAATATTATTATTATTGAAGAATAATATTGAAGAATATTCTCCAATATTGAAGATTATTCTTCAATATTGAAGAATATTCTTCAATATTGAAGAATATTCTTCAATATTGAAGAATATTCTTCAATATTGAAGAATATTCTTCAATATTTAAGAATATTCTTCAATATTGAAGAATAATATTCTTCAATATTAATATTATTGAAGAATAATATTGAAGAATATTCTTCAATATTTAAGAATATTCTTCAATATTAATATTATTGAAGAATAATATTGAAGAATATTCTTCAATATTGAAGAATATTCTTCAATATTTTAGAATATTCTTCAATATTGAAGAATATTCTTCAATATTGAAGAATAATATTGAAGAATATTCTTCAATATTATTATTCAATATTGAAGAATATTCTTCAATATTGAAGAATATTCTTCAATATTGAAGAATATTCTTCAATATTGAAGAATAATATTGAAGAATATTCTTCAATATTGAAGAATATTCTTCAATATTATTATTCAATATTGAAGAATATTCTTCAATATTGAAGAATATTTGTCAATATTGAAGAATAATATTGAAGAATATTCTTCAATATTGAAGAATAATATTGAAGAATATTCTTCAATATTATTATTCTTCAATATTGAAGAATATTCTTCAATATATTGAAGAATATTCTTCAATATTGAAGAATATTCTTCAATATTATTCTTCAATATTGAAGAATATATATTCTCCAATATTGAATAATAATATTGGAGAATATTCTTCAATATTGAAGAATATTCTCCAATATTGAAGAATATTCTCCAATATTAAAGAATATTCTCCAATATTGAAGAATATTCTTCAATATTGAAGAATATTCTCCAATATTGAATAATAATATTGGAGAATATTCTTCAATATTGAAGAATATTCTCCAATAATGAAGAATAATATTGAAGAATGTTCTTCAATATTGGAGAATATTCTTCAATATTGAAGAATATTCTCCAATATTGAAGAATATTCTCCAATAATGAATAATAATATTGGAGAATATTCTTCAATATTGAAGAATATTCTAAAATATTGAAGAATAATCTTCAATATTGAAGAATATTCTTCAATATTGAAGAATATTCTTCAATATTATTATTATTGAAGAATAATATTGAAGAATATTCTTCAATATTGAAGAATATTCTTCAATATTGAAGAACAATATTGAAGAATATTCTTCAATATTGGAGAATATTCTTCAATATTGAAGAATATTCTCCAATATTGAAGATTATTCTTCAATATTGAAGAATATTCTTCAATATTGAAGAATATTCTTCAATATTGAAGAATATTCTTCAATATTAATATTATTGAAGAATAATATTGAAGAATATTCTTCAATATTGAAGAATATTCTTCAATATTTTAGAATATTCTTCAATATTGAAGAATATTCTTCAATATTATTATTATTGAAGAATAATATTGAAGAATATTCTTCAATATTGAAGAATATTCTTCAATATTATTCTTCAATAATATTAATATTGAAGAATATTCTTCAATATTGAAGAATATTCTTCAATATTAATATTATTGAAGAATATTATTGAAGAATATTCTTCAATATTGAAGAATATTCTTCAATATTAATATTATTGAAGAATAATATTGAAGAATATTCTTCAATATTGAAGAATAATATTGAAGAATATTCTTCAATATTGAAGAATAATATTGAAGAATATTCTTCAATATTGGAGAATATTCTTCAATATTGAAGAATATTCTTCAATATTGAAGAATATTCTTCAATATTTTAGAATATTCTTCAATATTGAAGAATAATATTGAAGAATATTCTTCAATATTGAAGAATAATATTTAAGAATATTCTTCAATATTCAAGAATATTCTTCAATATTGAAGAATATTCTCCAATATTTTAGAATATTCTTCAATATTGAAGAATAATATTGAAGAATATTCTTCAATATTGAAGAATAATATTTAAGAATATTCTTCAATATTGAAGAATATTCTTCAATATTGAAGAATAATATTGAAGAATATTCATATATATATAATATTGAAGAATATTCTCCAATATTGAATAATAATATTGGAGAATATTCTTCAATATTGAAGAATATTCTCCAATATTAAAGAATATTATTCAATATTGAAGAATATTCTCCAATAATGAATAATAATATTGGAGAATATTCTTCAATATTGAAGAATATTCTCAAATATTGAATAATAATATTGCAGAATATTCTCCAATATTAAAGAAAATTCTCCAATATTGAACAATATTCTTCAATATTGAAGAATATTCTCCAATATTAAAGAATATTATTCAATATTGAAGAATAATCTCCAATAATGAAGAATAATATTGAAGAATGTTCTTCAATATTGAAGAATATTCTCCAATATTGAAGAATATTCTTCAATATTGAAGAATATTCTTCAATATTGAAGAATATTCTCCAATATTGAAGAATATTCTTCAATATTGAAGAATATTCTCCAATATTGAAGAATAATCTTCAATATTGAAGATTATTCTTCAATATTGGAGAATATTCTTTAATATTGGAGAATATTCTTTAATATTGGAGAATATTCTTCAATATTGAAGAATAATATTGAAGAATATTCTTCAATATTGAAGATTATTCTTCAATATTGAAGAATATTCTCCAATATTGAAGAATATTCTTCAATATTATTCTTCAATATTGAAGAATATTCTTCAATATTGAAGAATATTCTTCAATATTATTCTTCAATAATAATAATATTGAAGAATATTCTTCAATATTGAAGAATATTCTTCAATATTGAAGAATATTCTCCAATATTGAATAATAATATTGGAGAATATTCTTCAATATTGAAGAATATTCTCCAATATTGAATAATAATATTGCAGAATATTCTCCAATATTAAAGAAAATTCTCCAATATTGAAGAATAATCTTCAATATTGAAGAATATTCTCCAATATTAAAGAATATTATTCAATATTGAAGAATATTCTCCAATAATGAATAATAATATTGGAGAATATTCTTCAATATTGAAGAATATTCTCCAATATTGAATAATAATATTGCAGAATATTCTCCAATATTAAAGAATATTCTTCAATATTGAAGAATATTCTTCAATATTATTCTTCAATATTGAAGAATATTCTTCAATATTGAAGAATATTCTTCAATATTGAAGAATAATATTGAAGAATATTTTTCAATATTATTATTATTGAAGAATAATATTGAAGAATATTCTTCAATATTGAAGAATATTCTTCAATATTGAAGAATAATATTGAAGAATATTCTTCAATATTGGAGAATATTCTTCAATATTGAAGAATATTCTTCAATATTAATATTATTGAAGAATAATATTAAAGAATATTCTTCAATATTGAAGAATATTCTTCAATATTAATATTATTGAAGAATATTCTTCAATATTGAAGAATATTCTTCAATATTGAAGAATATTCTTCAATATTTAAGAATATTCTTCAATATTGAAGAATATTCTTCAATATTTAAGAATATTCTTCAATATTGAAGAATAATATTGAAGAATATTCTTCAATATTGAAGATTATTCTTCAATATTAAAGAATATTCTTCAATATTATTCTTCAATATTGAAGAATATTCTTCAATATTGAAGAATATTCTTCAATATTATTCTTCAATATTGAAGAATATTCTTCAATATTAATATTATTGAAGAATAATATTGAAGAATATTCTTCAATATTGAAGAATAATATTGAAGAATATTCTTCAATATTGAAGAATATTCGTCAATATTGAAGATTATTCTTCAATATTAAAGAATATTCTTCAATATTATTCTTCAATATTGAAGAATATTCTTCAATATTGAAGAATATTCTTATATATATAATATTGAAGATTATTCTTCAATATTGAAGAATATTCTCCAATATTAAAGAATATTATTCAATATTGAAGAATATTCTCCAATAATGAATAATAATATTGAAGAATATTCTCCAATATTAAAGAATATTCTTCAATATTAAAGAATATTCTTCAATATTAAAGAATATTCTCCAATATTAAAGAATATTCTCCAATATTAAAGAATATTCTCCAATATTGAAGAATAATATTGAAGAATATTCTTCAATATTGAAGAATATTCTTTAATATTGAAGAATATTCTTCAATATTGAAGAATATTCTTCAATATTGAAGAATATTCTTCAATATTATTCTTCAATATTGGAGAATATTCTTTAATATTGGAGAATATTCTTTAATATTGGAGAATATTCTTTAATATTGAAGAATATTCTTTAATATTGAAGATTATTCTTCAATATTAAAGAATATTCTTCAATATTAAAGAATATTCTCCAATATTAAAGAATATTCTCCAATATTAAAGAATATTCTCCAATATTGAAGAATAATATTGAAGAATATTCTTCAATATTGAAGAATATTCTTTAATATTGAAGAATATTCTTCAATATTGAAGAATAATATTGAAGAATATTCTTCAATATTGGAGAATATTCTTCAATATTGAAGAATATTCTCCAATATTGAAGATTATTCTTCAATATTGAAGAATATTCTTCAATATTGAAGAATATTCTTCAATATTGAAGAATATTCTTCAATATTGAAGAATATTCTTCAATATTGAAGAATATTCTTCAATATTAATATTATTGAAGAATAATATTGAAGAATATTCTTCAATATTGAAGAATATTCTTCAATATTAATATTATTGAAGAATAATATTGAAGAATATTGAAGAATATTCTTCAATATTGAAGAATATTCTTCAATATTGAAGAATATTCTTCAATATTGAAGAATATTCTTCAATATTAAAGAATATTCTTCAATATTAAAGAATATTCTTCAATATTGAAGAATATTCTTCAATATTGAAGAATATTCTTATATATATAATATTGAAGATTATTCTTCAATATTGAAGAATATTCTCCAATATTAAAGAATATTATTCAATATTGAAGAATATTCTCCAATAATGAATAATAATATTGCAGAATATTCTTCAATATTGAAGAATATTCTCCAATATTGAATAATAATATTGCAGAATAATCTCCAATATTAAAGAAAATTCTCCAATATTGAAGAATATTCTTCAATATTGAAGAATAATATTGAAGAATATTCTTTAATATTGAAGAATATTCTTTAATATTGGAGAATATTCTTCAATATTGAAGAATATTCTCCAATAATGAAGAATAATATTGAAGAATGTTCTTCAATATTGGAGAATATTCTTCAATATTGAAGAATATTCTCCAATATTGAAGAATATTCTTCAATATTGAAGAATATTCTCCAATATTGAAGAATATTCTTCAATATTGAAGAATATTCTCCAATATTGAAGAATATTCTTCAATATTGAAGATTATTCTTCAATATTGGAGAATATTCTTTAATATTGGAGAATATTCTTTAATATTGGAGAATATTCTTTAATATTGAAGAATATTCTTCAATATTGAAGAATATTCTTCAATATTATTCTTCAATATTGAAGAATATATATTCTCCAATATTGAATAATAATATTGGAGAATATTCTTCAATATTGAAGAATATTCTCCAATATTGAAGAATATTCTCCAATATTAAAGAAAATTCTCCAATATTGAAGAATATTCTTCAATATTGAAGAATAATATTGAAGAATATTCTTTAATATTGAAGAATATTCTTTAATATTGGAGAATATTCTTCAATATTGAAGAATATTCTCCAATATTGAAGAATATTCTCCAATATTAAAGAATATTCTTCAATATTAAAGAATATTCTTCAATATTAAAGAATATTCTCCAATATTAAAGAATATTCTCCAATATTAAAGAATATTCTCCAATATTGAAGAATATTCTTTAATATTGAAGAATATTCTTCAATATTGAAGAATATTCTTCAATATTGAAGAATATTCTTCAATATTGAAGAATATTCTTCAATATTGAAGAATAATATTGAAGAATATTCTTCAATATTGAAGAATAATATTGAAGAATATTCTTCAATATTATTATTCAATATTGAAGAATATTTGTCAATATTGAAGAATAATATTGAAGAATATTCTTCAATATTATTATTCTTCAATATTGAAGAATATTATTATTATTGAAGAATAATATTGGAGAATATTCTTCAATATTGAAGAATATTCTCCAATAATGAAGAATAATATTGAAGAATGTTCTTCAATATTGGAGAATAATATTGAAGAATATTCTTCAATATTATTATTCAATATTGAAGAATATTCTTCAATATTAAAGAATATTCTTCAATATTGAAGAATATTCTTCAATATTATTCTTCAATATTGGAGAATATTCTTTAATATTGGAGAATATTCTTTAATATTGGAGAATATTCTTTAATATTGAAGAATATTCTTTAATATTGAAGAATATTCTTTAATATTGGAGAATATTCTTCAATATTGGAGAATATTCTTCAATATTGAAGAATATTCTCCTTCAATATTGAAGAATATTCTCCAATATTGAAGAATATTCTCCAATATTAAAGAATATTCTTCAATATTAAAGAATATTCTTCAATATTAAAGAATATTCTCCAATATTAAAGAATATTCTCCAATATTAAAGAATATTCTCCAATATTAAAGAATATTCTCCAATATTGAAGAATAATATTGAAGAATATTCTTCAATATTGAAGAATATTCTTTAATATTGAAGAATATTCTTCAATATTGAAGAATATTCTTCAATATTGAAGAATATTCTTCAATATTATTCTTCAATATTGGAGAATATTCTTTAATATTGGAGAATATTCTTTAATATTGGAGAATATTCTTTAATATTGAAGAATATTCTTTAATATTGAAGATTATTCTTCAATATTAAAGAATATTCTTCAATATTAAAGAATATTCTCCAATATTAAAGAATATTCTCCAATATTAAAGAATATTCTCCAATATTAAAGAATATTCTTCAATATTGAAGAATATTCTTTAATATTGAAGAATATTCTTCAATATTATTCTTCAATATTGAAGAATATTCTTCAAAATTAAATAATATTCTTCAATATTCTTGAATATTGAAGAATATTCTTCAAAATTATTCTTCAATATTGAAGAATAATATTCTTCAATATTGAAGATTATTCTTCAATATTGAAGAATAATATTTAAGAATATTCTTCAATATTGAAGAATAATATTTAAGAATATTCTTCAATATTGAAGAATATTATTTAAGAATATTCTTCAATATTATTCTTCAATATTGAAGAATATTCTTCAATATTGAAGAATATTATTCTTCAATATTGAAGAATATTATTCTTCAATATTGAAGAATATTATTCTTCAATATTGAAGAATATTCTTCAATATTATTCTTCAATATTGAAGAATATTCTTCAATATTGAATAATAATATTGGAGAATATTCTTCAATATTGAAGAATATTCTCCAATATTGAATAATATTATTGGAGAATATTCTTCAATATTGCAGAATATTCTAAAATATTGAAGAATATTCTCCAATATTGAAGAATATTCTTCAATATTAAAGAATATTCTTGAAGAAAGTTCTTCAATATTGAAGAATATTCTTCAATATTGAAGAATATTCTCCAATATTGAAGAATATTCTCCAATATTAAAGAATATTCTCCAATATTGAAGAATATTCTTCAAAATTGAAGAATATTCTCCAATATTGAAGAATAATCTTCAATATTGAAGAATATTCTCCA